>NC_091283.1:97240226-97543083 GCF_032444005.1 Ranitomeya imitator
GACCTGAAACACCGTTCTGACCTGCTTCACATGAGACTCCCAATCATCCGATAAGACCAAAATATCATCCAAATACACAATCAGGAATTTATCCAGGTACTCTCGGAAGATGTCATGCATAAAGGACTGAAACACTGATGGAGCATTGGCAAGTCCGAATGGCATTACTAGATACTCAAAATGGCCCTCGGGCGTATTAAATGCAGTTTTCCACTCATCGCCTCGCTTAATACGCACAAGATTATACGCACCACGAAGATCTATCTTGGTGAACCAACTAGCCCCCTTAATCCGAGCAAACAAATCAGATAACAATGGCAAGGGGTACTGAAATTTAACCGTGATCTTATTTAGCAGGCAGTAATCTATACAAGGTCTCAGTGAACCATCCTTCTTGGCTACAAAAAAGAACCCTGCTCCTAATGGCGACGATGACGGGCGAATATGCCCCTTCTCCAAAGACTCCTTCACATAACTCCGCATAGCGGCGTGCTCAGGCACAGATAAATTAAACAGTCGACCTTTTGGGAATTTACTACCAGGAATCAAATCGATAGCACAATCACAATCCCTATGCGGAGGTAGGGTATCGGACTTGGGCTCATCAAATAAATCCCGGTAATCAGACAAGAACTCAGGAACCTCAGAAGGGGTGGATGACGAAATAGTCAGAAATGGGACATCACCATGTACCCCCTGACAACCCCAGCTGGACACAGACATGGATTTCCAATCCAATACTGGATTATGGACTTGTAGCCATGGCAACCCCAACACGACCACATCATGCAGATTATGCAACACCAGAAAGCGAATAACCTCCTGATGTGCAGGAGCCATGCACATGGTCAGCTGGGTCCAGTACTGAGGCTTATTCTTGGCCAAAGGCGTAGCATCAATTCCTCTCAATGGAATAGGACACTGCAAAGGCTCCAAGAAAAACCCACAACGCCTAGCATACTCCAAGTCCATCAAATTCAGAGCAGCGCCTGAGTCCACAAATGCCATGACAGAATACGATGACAAAGAGCAGATCAAGGTAACAGACAGAAGAAATTTTGACTGTACCATACCAATGGTGGCAGACCTAGCGAACCGCTTAGTGCGCTTAGGACAATCAGAGATAGCATGAGTGGAATCACCACAGTAGAAACACAGCCCATTCAGACGTCTGTGTTCTTGCCGTTCAACTCTGGTCAAAGTCCTATCGCACTGCATAGGCTCAGGTTTAAGCTCAGGTAATACCGCCAAATGGTGCACAGATTTACGCTCGCGCAAGCGTCGACCGATCTGAATGGCCAAAGACATAGACTCATTCAGACCAGCAGGCATAGGAAATCCCACCATGACATCCTTAAGGGCTTCAGAGAGACCTTTTCTGAAAATAGCTGCGAGCGCACCTTCATTCCACTGAGTGAGTACGGACCACTTTCTAAATTTCTGACAATATACCTCTATTTCATCCTGACCCTGACACAGAGCCAGCAAATTCTTCTCTGCCTGATCCACAGAATTAGGCTCATCGTACAGCAATCCGAGCGCCAGGAAAAACGCATCAATATTACTTAATGCAGGATCTCCTGACGCAAGAGAAAATGCCCAGTCCTGAGGGTCGCCACGCAAAAAAGAAATAACGATCCTAACTTGTTGAACTGGGTCACCAGAGGAGCGAGGTTTCAAAGCCAGAAATAGTTTACAATTATTTTTGAAACTCAGAAATTTAGTTCTATCTCCAAAAAACAAATCAGGAATAGGAATTCTCGGTTCTAACATAGAATTCTGAACCACAAAGTCTTGAATACTTTGTACTCTTGCCGTGAGCTGATCCACACATGAAGACAGACCTTTAATGTCCATTGCTACACCTGTGTCCTGAACCACCCAAATGTCTAGGGGAAAAAAAAGGCAAAACACAGTGCAGAGAAAAAAAAATGGTCTCAGAACTTCTTTTTTCCCTCTATTGAGAATCATTAGTACTTTTGGCCTCCAGTACTGTTATGAAAGGTAATTCAGTACCACAATGGACATAGAGGTCAGCGCACATACAGTGACCTGGCAATAACCCAAAAAACAAGAACGAGCTCTGAGACATGGGAACTCTGTTGACCGCAATCCCTAATCCTCTCCAACCACACTAAAGGCAGCCGTGGATTGCGCCTAACGCTACCTATGCAACTCGGCACGGCCTGAGAAAATAGCTAGCCTGAAGATAGAAAATAAGCCTACCTTGCCTCAGAGAAATACCCCAAAGGAAAAGGCAGCCCCCACATATAATGACTGTGAGTTAAGATGAAAAGACAAACGTAGAGATGAAATAGATTTAGCAAAGTGAGGCCCAACTTTCTGAACAGAGCGAGGATAGGAAAGGTAACTTTGCGGTCAACACAAAACCCTACAAAAACCACGCAAAGGGGGCAAAAAGACCCTCCGTACCGAATTAACGGCACGGAGGTACACCCTCTGCGTCCCAGAGCTTCCAGAAAGCAGTAAAAAACAAATTGACAAGCTGGACAGAAAAAAACAGCAAACAAATAGCAAAGAGGAACTTAGCTATGCAGAGCAGCAGGCCACAGGAACGATCCAGGAGGAAACAGGTCCAATACTAGAACACTGACTGGAGGCCAGGATCAAAGCACTAGGTGGAGTTAAATAGAGCAGCACCTAACGACTTCACCACATCACCTAAAGGAAGGAAACTCAGAAGCCGCAGTACCACTTTCCTCCACCAACGGAAGCTCACAAATAGAACCAACCGAAGTACCACTTGTGACCACAGGAGGGAGCTCTGCCACAGAATTCACAACAGGAGACACCATCACGTGTTTCTCAATGCAGTGCTCCAGAACACTGCTTTCATCCCTTATGGGAAATATGCAAATGAATGTAGAAAAGCCGCGGAGACACCATCACGTGTTTCTCAACGCAAGCAATAAATAGCCAGGTCTTTCACCGGGAAGAAACAGCCACGGTAAGGGCAGCATCCAAAAAGGAAAACCACCTATGCCAAAACATGGTATCCATCCACAGACAGCTGTTTCGGGGTCTTCACCCCTCATCAGTGTGGAGTAGGAAACTGGCTATTAGGAGCAGTGCCAAGTAAAAGGACTATAAACATAAGGATGATTTACCTCGGGGAGATCAAAACATCCAACACCGCGGAGACACCATCATGTGTTTCTCAACGCAGTGATCCAGAACACTGCTCCCATCCCTTATGGGAAATATGCAAATGCATGTAGAAAAGCCGCGGATACACCATCACGTGTTTCTCAACACAAGCAATAAATAGCCAGGTCTTTCACCGTGAAGGAACAGCCACGGGAAGGGCAGCATCCAAAAAGGAAAACCACCTATGCCAAAACATGGTATCCATCCACAGACAGCTATTTCGGGGCATTTGCCCCTCATCAGTGTGGAGTAGGAAACAGCTGTCTGTGGATGGATACCATGTTGCCGGAAAATTGTCTTGCTTTTGGCCTCCTCTTACTGACTTCTCCAATTCCTCCATTTGCAGCTGCTGAATGTCCACCATATAACTCCCTAAATGGGCTGACTCCCCCCACAGGGCCGTGGTCACCACCTGGCGCAAGCACCCGAGCGAGTGCCGTTTGCCTGGACAGGTGGGTGGGCCCACTCTTGGGCGACGGCACTGGCACAGGGTCCCGCATAGTACAATGAAGTGTCTCTGACTGTGGTGGTGCACAACCAACGTCAGACACACGGTCGTAATATGAGGGGCCCTGTGCCAGTACCGCCGCCCTTGAGAGAGTGTTCCCCCCCAGCTCGAACAGTGCTCTACCACTTGCAATACTTACCTCTCCCTGCTCCACCACTGTGTAGTCTGTGCTGTTAAATCCTTCAATGGCACTGCCAATACAAATTTGTTGAAATGATAGATGATAGTTAAAATATACAGGGGCCCTGGCCTCCATTTAGACCAGTTAATACTTTGCGCCTACTACCACTGTCTCCTACTCAGCAGAGGAGCCCACCCTTGTACCTAGCTATGCCACCTGTTTAGTCCTGTTACCAATTTTGAACTGCATTTAGCCTACTTTATTATTTGGGCCTACTAACTGTGTCTGCCACTCATTACAGTTGTCCTCCACTGAACAAAGCAATGCCGCCTGTTTAGTCCTGTCACCAATTTTGAACTGCATTTAGCCTACTTTATTATTTGGGCCTACTAACTGTGTCTGCCAATCATTACATTTGTCCTCCACTGAACAAAGCAATGCCACCTGTTTAGTCCTGTTACCAATTTTGAACAGCATTTAGCCTACTTTGTTATTTGGGCCTATATCTGAGTTTCCCCCTCATCCTGCCCATTGCCCAGCCACTGCTACATGAGTCTGCTGGTACATTGACCCAGACCACTACATTCCCCTTGCACTCTACACAGCCAGAATCCCTGCTGAAAGTTAGGTTCCCTTCCTGCATACTATACCACCTTACACAGGGACAAAGAGGAAGGTGCAGATGAAAGTGCAGGTTCCTTCATCAGGTGGGGGGGGCATACTCGTTGGCGACGGCACAGGGCCCCTCATAGTACGCAAAAGTGTCTCTGCCAGTGGGAGGCGCCACCCGCCGTCAAACACACCGCCGTACTATGAGGGGCCCTGTGCCAGTGCCAACGAGTGGGCCCCCCCCTGGTTGCTCAGGATCACAGCACTTGCAAAGTTGAAATACTTACCTCTCCCTGCTCCACTGCCGTGACGTATTCCGCGTTTCCTGGGCCCACGAAAATCTTGAGCCAGCCTTAGCCCCCCCACAACTTTAGCCAAATGACCCCCAGTTTTCAATGCCTAACTATTATTATAAAGTAAATTAAGATTGACAAGCTTAAGTATTGACTTGCATTGGGTTTCGTGTTTCAGTTGGCCCCCGACTTTTCGCAATAATCGGCCGATTTCACCCGACCCGACTTTTGACAAAGTTGGGTTTTGCGAAACCCGACTTGATCTGAAAAAAGTAAAAGTCGCTCAACTCTAACCGATAGTATCACAAACTTTTTGTAGCTGTTACAATACAGGAAGGTAACCTACAATGCAATAGATGAGGCTCCAATAAATAGGCTGATACTAATCTGGCTGGGGCTGCAAGGCACAAGCCAGCAGAAAGGCTCCTCTATCTACTCCTATATAGTGTTTGCAAGCAATCTAGCTGGATACGGATGGAACCACACTAATAGGAGAAATCAGGAAAAATGAGCAGCACTAATGCAAAAAAAGGACAATGTATGAGGCAGTGACGCACGCTGAGCGGACTACAACCGGAGGTGGCTGCAAAACAAACTACAGCGTGAGCTGCGCTCACACACAGAGACCTCGCAGACAGCTGTGAACAGTGCAGAGAACCGTGCACTAGCGCTGCAAGGCTGCAGTAAGGCTCCTCTATCTACTCCTTTATAGTGTTTGCAAGCAATCTAGCTGGATACTGGATGGAACCACACTAATAGGAGAAATCAAGAAAAATAAGCAGGACTAATGCAAAAAAGGACAATGTATGAGGCAGTGATGCACGCTGAGTGGACTATAACCAGAGGTGGCAGCAGAACACACTACAGCGTGAGCTGCGCTCACACACAGAGACCTCGCAGACAGCAGTGAACAATGCAGAGAACTGTGCACTAGCGCTGCAAGGCTGCAGAAAGGCTCCTCTATCTACTCCTATATAGTGTTTGCAAGCAATCTAGCTGGATACGGATGAAAACACACTAATAGGAGAAATCAGGAAAAATGAGCAGCACTAATGCAAAAAAGGACAATGTATGAGGCAGTGACGCATGCTGAGCGGACTACAACTGGAGGTGAATGCAGAACACACTACAGCGTGAGCTGCACTCACACACAGAGACCTCGCAGACAGCCATGAACAGCGCTGCAAGGCAAAAGAAAGCTTCTCACACAGCGGTTGCTAAAGTAGCCTGGGTAAAGCACAATAAAGCAAATCGCTAGCTCAAACTGTCCCTCGGAGTCAGAACAGCAGCATCCTGTCCCTAAGTAAACTCACAGCAGGGTGAATCCAAAATGGCGGTGGCGGCTTTTATAGTGCGTGATGAGATCATTTCAGCAGCCAATCACAGCCATGCCATTAGTTAACATGCCTAACATGCCTAACAGGATGTGCCCACACTTCTTAGGATCCTCATTGGCTGAATAAAATCAAACTGGCTCATGGCATTATGGGAACTTCCGATTCCAGTATTCAATATTCTAAAAGTGTCGGAACTCAGTATCAGAACTTTGATACAGCGAATATCGGTCGATACCCGATATTTCAGTATCGGAATGCTCAACACTAGTCATGACTAAGGGTGCTTGATCACCAAAAACACGTTGCTATTGCATTGTACTCTTTATTATTTATGATGTTTTCTAAGGGTGCTTGGTCACCAGAAACACGTTGATATCACATTTTACTCTTTGTTATTTCTGATGTTTTTATTCTCCACTGAACACATTTTTTAAGTGAATAAAGAAAAGAAGTTTTCACTACCATGTTGAGCTGGATTACTCATTTTTTTAAATAAGCAATGTGCACTGAACTATCTGTAATAGATCCCACAGTGGACATAGGCTGCCATTGTTTTCGGCAGTGCGAGTCTTCTTTACACAAAACGATGCACCACTAAGAATGATGAATTTTTGCATTGCAGAAAAAATAATTTCACCTGATGAATGAGCATTTTTTGCAAATATTGTTCAGTGAAATGCAGCTTAAGATGGGAAGGTTATGTGCACACTGCGATTTTGCACTTAGCCGACAGTATAATTAGGGAGGTTTTCTTGACGTCTACTGTAACATTACTATAGGCCTCCTTTCTGCATAGTGTTTATTTTACTGTATATGAATGCTCAGCAAACTGCACTTTCCTTTACAGAGGGCCACTGCAAAAAGAAAACATAAACCATGTGGTATATATATTTTTACAGTGGGTCACTATGTTGGGCGAATGACTAGACACCCATCCTGACGGTGGCCATTGTCAGGCACAGAATTCTTGTAATGAGTGTGTCACATCATCCTGGGAGATCTGGGGGTAAACGATCACTGGGGATTGTGAATCGCAGATCTTCCTTTTAGCCTGTGTATTTGGATCCCATATTAAATTAATTTGGTTTCCTTTGGTGCTGAAGAGGTTAATGCCCCTTTCTATGCTGGCCAAAAGCATGCAGCTCCATTTAAGCTGCTTCTGATCTGGTCATTAACTCTTTCTATAAAACCTGAACAGACCCTCTGTCCTGCCAGTGAAAGATCTGCTTCCTTGCTCTTAGGAGACATTGTGTTGACTAGAAGTTTGTTGCTGCTATTGGAGATTTGTCTTCCTGTGCTGTGTGCTAAAGCTAAGTAGTTGAAGTTTGGAGTTGGAGTTTGTACATCTGTGTTTATCTCTTGGTCCCTTTAACCATTTAGTTCATTCCTCCCTGTCCCTATCCTCCATATTGTTGGTTAGGGCTTTTGTATGATTGAGGTTTTCTGTTATCCCTTTTTTGTTTTTGTGTCTGGTTTACCTTTCATTTCTGTCCCATGCCTCATGGGAAGGGGACAGATCACAGGTTTACAGGAGCATAGTAAGGCCGGAGACTCAGGCCTCTCTACCTTTAAGAGTATCCCGAGGACAGGGATAGTTAGGGTCCCAGCTCCAGGACAGTTTGAGGCCCACCCTTCCTTACTGAAGACCATCACAGAATGACAACTCCTGAGTATATACGTTTGACAGTTGGCACAAAAGAAGTATGTACTTAGCATTAATGAGTCATTTAGACAGATTCTGGGGTCCACATTGAAAAGTGATTATAGATATAGAGTGGAATGGTACGGAAAAAGTAGATTGCCGGCACATACCCCAATGAGTGTACAGCTGTGTTCAAACTTCTAACCTGTGTTGTCAGGCTGAGGGAGAACGGGTGCACACCGGAACCAGTAATTCAAATAATATCCAACAATAGAAAAAGGTGGCACTCACCATCCAAATTAAAAGAGTCCTTTATTCAGTCTATTAAAATGGTTACAGCAGGAGAGAAGTGGACAACTTCTGTTGACAACGGCCGTTTCGCGCTAAATGCGCTTCAACTGGTCCTAATGATAATTCTTGAATTTTGGGGGGGATTTTAGTTCCTCTTTCTGTGGCTTTTGATTTTAATTTTAGCGTAGGAAATTGCAAGTATGATGACCCTTGACCAAGGTCACGAGCTTGCGGATTTTGGCTACAAGATCGACCAATACCTCATGTTTTTTACACAGTTTTTTTGCACATTATAGTTTTTATTCAACATGCAGCCAAGCCCATCAATGTTGGTCTGTTAAATTAAGGTATTTTCATTTTGCTGACCTCTTACAGAGTGAGATGATAAGGTGCGATGACATCCTGCTTGTGAAAGGCTAATAACTAGTAGAAATTGAATAAGCTGAAGTAAAAGTACAGCTATGATTTCTTTCTTAATGAAGTCTATTATCTATCTTTCAATAGACCCTTTTTCTACTGGTTCTTTTCCACAAAATTCTCTTGATGCCGCTAATAGTTCACACATTTTTCTATTAATATGTTTTATCCTAAAGCCGAACCACAATGACAACTTAACCATTACTATGTGGTCATCTGTTACAAAATGTCACTTTTCCCCTCTTTAAGCTGGCATATTAACACCAGTCAATTTTTTTTTAACTTATTTTCCAAAAGAAAAATTGTTATTGTTCTGGGAAATAACTTTTTGCGCATGCTCCCTTCCTGATGAGCTTTCTGATTTGGAATGTTTACTGTATTTTGACCAAATGTGGTGCCATGCAAAGTCAGGTGTCACAAGTGTCTGTTAACTCTGACGGTGTGAAAAGCCAGCTCTACAGCCATTTTTACACACAGATGTAACTAGTGTAAGGGCTAATGTGCAGTCTGGTGGGTAGCAGCCCCTACAGGAGAATTACCAAGTCCAGCAGAAGCAACCTGGGATTGAGTGCTGCTGGAGATGAAGGAGACCAACAGGTACCTTTGCTGTGTTCGCTGTCGGGACTCCAGCAAAATCTGTGCAGCCGCATGGGACATAGTGTCCTGCACAGTTCAAGAAGTACCCAACTGCCAAATTATTTCAGTTAGGGATCAGACAACATATGTCTGGATACGATCCTTAGTTGCCAGCTGTGGGAAGAGAGCTGAGGTACTTTCCTGTAAGCCTGAGATGCCATGGATGCCAAGGTCCAGGCTGACAGGAGAAGGTTTGGAACATATATAGTGCTATATGCAGTGGAAGTGAGGAGAGCTGCTACACATGGCCAGAGAAGAGCTGGGTTTATCACATCATGAGGTGCTGAAGGCTCAGTGTACTGAATAACTGTGGAGAGTAGTGATGAGCGAGTATACTCGGTACTCGAGATTTCCCGAGCATGCTCTGGTGTCCTCTGAGTATTTGTAAGTACTCGGAGATTTAGTTTTCTGCGCCGCAGCTGAATGATTTACATCTGTTAGCCAGCATAAGTACATGTGGGGGTTGCCTGGTTGCAAGGGAACCCCCACATGTACTTATGCTGGCTAACAGATGTAAATCATTCAGCTGCGGTGCAGAAAACTAAATCTCCAAGTACTTACAAATACTCGGGGGACACTCGAGCTTGCTCGGGAAATCTCGAGTACCGAGTATACTCGCTCATCACTAGTGGAGAGATGTAATTATCATTATCAACTGCTCCAGTAAAATCAAGTTTTTTTTTCCTGTTGCACCTGAGGACTGGACATTGCTTATTGAGACAGGGTGATCCTTCATCCCTTCCACAACTTTCCCATTTTAATTCTGCTGAGCACTGCCCGTCGGTCAACGAGGCCACCGTGACTGTTGGCCACCATTACACCCCGCCTCGGTGGAAGCCGACCCAGACATGCATATATAACTAGCCTAAGGGCTTATGTATTTGCAGGGGAATACTTCATCTGAGTCATCATAATACAGTACCCATAGCAATCTATTTGGTTTCCAATGTCTGCAATTTCATACAGATATATTTTATTTTGGTCCAATTCATACAGATTCTGAAGGGTTTTTGATCATCTATGGAAATGCCACATATTTCTACAATGGGAAAGAAACCACCGGAGACTAGATGGAGGAGGACATAACTTGGGGATGGGTGGACCTTTAACTCCTGCAGCTTTGTTTGTATTGCGGTGTAGATTTTAAGCAAGAGTGATGTTGCTCTAAGAGGATGGGGCTTAATATGTGTGTGCCTGGTGTATTACTGTAAGGAGGGTGGGGCTTATATAGGGGAGGTAACTCTGTCTCTCTCTCCTTATTTCTCTCATCGGATGAACTGGAGGAAACATTACTCGCCCTCCCGCCTTGTTTATAATCTCTGTCCTAAAAGATTTTAATTATTGTTTATATAATGATGAATGCTTTATTGTATTTTTGAATTTGCCATTGTATATCTTGTACAAGGTTCAATTTTATATTAGCTATAAAGAGTTATCATTTACATTAACCTTCTAAGACCAAGGGAAGGGCAATCCTTCAGCCATGGTTCCCAGGAGGTTTCCTCCACAGGGGTTTTTTCCTCTCCTGAGCACTGTAGGATAACTCTTTGTGAGTCGTAGGTTTTCCAAGTTTAGTCCCCTTAATGCTTTTGCAGGGAAATCTAGTTTTTAAGTTTACAAAAGTGATTTATTTAAAAAAAACAGTGTCAAATGTGTTTTGGAGATTATAACCCATCACGGCTTTGCGGTTTAGGAGTCAGGTGGAAGTTGCAGACAAGTTAAGTTGGACTAATTTTAACTAATGGAGGATGTCAAACCTCATGGTGGTGAGCAGGCTTGGCTTTGGTGGCCAGCCTCAAGTTCGTTGTAATGGTAACGTCAATCAGGGGTGGTCACAGTGGTTAAGCACAGGAGTGAGGATAATAGGGTCATTGGCGCCCTGAAAGTTTACTGGCTCTGCTTGAATAGGAGCCAGTCCATGCCTCCCCTTTATGGCTGTCTGTCCTGGTGCTGTATGTCAGACAGCTGGGGATATCACAGTATTTGTGAATCCCAATGTACTAGCACCTCACCTGACTCCTACTGTGATTATTTAATCCCCCAATGTGGCATATTTTAGCATCCTATACATGGAGTCCAAACCAATGCTTTAGCCCCCATATGTATTAAATTAATGCCTGCTGAACCCGTTGATAATGCTGGGTCTAATGTGGATGGGAACCCCAGACTATTAATTGTTGTAAATTTAAGGGAAATCTATCACCAGGTTTTTGCTTTCCATCTGAAAACAGCATAATATAGGGGCAGAAACCCTGAGTCCAGCAATGTGTCAGTTTCTGGGCTGCTTGCTGTCATTTTTATAAAAATTGGTGTTTAATCTGCTGCAGATTCAACAGTTCTCTGAACGTCAAGCCCTGTATAACCCGCCCACACCACTGATTGGCAGATTTCTGCCAATGCAATGTGTACACAGCTGCCAATCCGTGGTGGGGCAGGGTTATATAGAGAACATGAACAAAGAGGACTACATGGCAGCATGTACGCAAGTCCTCTAGGGATAATCTCCTGCTAATAGAACAGTGATTTTATCAAAACTACACTAAGCAGCCCAGTAAGTGATACATCGCTGGAACCAGGGTCTCTGTCGCTACAATAAACTGTTCTCAGATTAATTTGAGAAAAACAAGTGACTGATTCCCTTTAACGCCTTCTCAACATGTGCCGTATATATACAGTATATGGTGCTTCATTCCCGCAAATTTTCGTGTTCATGCTGAGTGCCACTTCTTCGTGAGGTCCGTGAGGGGCTTTGCCAGGTTACTATAGTGGGAGACAAACCTCCTATAGTACCCAGAGGTGCACAGGAAGGACATTACCTTGATCATCTGCTGAAAAGTGTCAGAGACATTCTTTTTGCCAAATGGCATTACTGTGGACTTGTACAGTCCAAATGGGGTGATAAAGGCAGAGCCGTGCCTCACAGGTCAGGAGAATCTGCCAATATCCCCAGCTCAGATCCATGATGGTCAGGTACTTGGCCCCGGCCAGCTTATCGAGCAGGTCATCAATGCACAGCATTTGATATGCAACGGTGATCGTGACTACGTTGTGCCCCCTGTAGTCCACATGGAACCTGGTTGTTTGGTCGTTCTTTGGGATGAGGACTATAGGCAAGGCCCAAGTGGTGCTGGATGGTCGGATGACCCCCAGCTTTAGCATCTTCCTAATTTCCTGGCGCATGTGCTGCTGCAACTCCAGGGAGATCCAATATGCTGAACGCTGGATTGGGGGTGATCCTCTGTGTTCACATGATTGATGGCTGACTCTGTCCTTCCAGGCTTGTTGCTGAACAAATCCCGAAAAGGGGGTAGGGTTGCCCACAGCTGGGACTGTTGGTCCGACAAGAGCTGGTTCCTTGTTAGATATAAGCCTGCTCTGTTAATTTGATTACATTGTGCAAGAAACCAGCCCCGGTAGCATGGAAAGTTAAACCAAAAAATGGACGTGTGGATTCGTGGATCAAGATAAAAGAGCAGCCCAAGATTAAATCATATATTTAATTGACTTAAATGCACACTAGATAATACACTATATATAGAAATGTTACACATATAAAATCGTCAAATATGCAAATACAGATAGTGGTAGGACAAAAGATATAAACAGAATATATGGATCAGTTACCAGTAGGAGAAAGGCCTGGCTTTAGAGGGAGGGGCTGCCACATGGTAGGCTTATGGTCCCCTCTGTTTCCTGACTTCTCCCCACAAGATATGTTATCAAGTACTCCCCAGAGAAAAAGCAATAGGCCATGCTTTACAAGAACATTTAACACCTTTGAGTCACTCCCCTACTGCCTGAACCTATATCCCATCCCCTTGCCTCTAGCAGCAACCTACGATGTGTCATAGCTCCTTAATGGATGGTCCTAAGGAGGCAGTTTTGGTGCCATCAGATCCGGCCGAGCCCCTGCTACCCATTAAGGGTATGTGCACACGTTGCGGATTCTCTGCAGATCCGCAGCGTTTTTTGCAGCGCAGAAACGCTGCAGATCCGCAATTGATTTACAGTACAATGTAAATCAATGAGAAAAAAAATGCTGTGCACACTTTGCGGAAAATCCGCTGCGGAAACGCTGCAGTTTTAAAGAAGTAGCATGTCACTTCTTTTTTTGTGAATCTGCAGCATTTTTGTACACATTCCATTATAGAAAACCGCAGGGGTAAAAAACGCAGCAAATCTGCAAGAAAACCGCAGCAAAAACACAAAGCACAAAAAACGCTGCAGAACTGCACAAAAAACGCGACAAATCCGCAGGTGCGTTTTCTGCCAGGAGAGGCAGAATTCGCACCAGAAATTCCTAAGCCTAATCCGCAATGTGTGCACATAGCCTAAGACCAAAGACAGCTTTGCTATCTGGTTTCCACTAGCTGTTCTATTTAACTCCATAAACCTGGGTGCTAGAATTGGTCGAGACTCAGGTGGGTGTTCGCCATGTTCGGGGGATTTTGTAAATATACACGGTGAATGACTAGGACGTAGAGTATATCAATAGCTCCTTATGGAGTTATGTTTCTGGAATATTCAAAAAGGTGTCTGCAGCTTCAGCAGGACTCTCAGCTGGTAAAGGTGTGAGATCTGTCACTCACAGAATTTGAGGCTTGGCACCCTTGTTGAGCTAGGTGCCAGCTTTCTCCTCCAGGCTTTGAGAATGTGGGGTTTCTGCAGAGCCTGGTTACTTGTCAGTGATGGATAAAGGAAAAGGTTTTATAATCCTAGGCCACATAAGATACAAATGATTGGCATGAAATTATTTCCAATATTCTTCCCAGGTTATTTCCGCATTCAGCAGAAATTGTGGGACAATTTTTGGAGCAAATTTTTAGCCATTTCCCAGTGTGCAAATGTAAAATCTGGTCCTAAAAAAAAATTTTGTTTGTAAAAATGTTTGTAATTATGTTTTGTTCACTGCCCGATGGTATAAAATTCTATGGCTCAGCTGTGGTGTCAATATGATCACTGTACCCCTAGATGAATTAATTGAAAGGTGCAGTTTGTAAAATGGGGTCTCTTATGGAAGGTTCTGCTGTTCTGACACCTTAGGGCCTCTATCAATGTGACATGGCATCCTCAATACTCCACCCATTAGGGTAGTTCTTCTTTTCTGAGCTTTGCACTGTGCCTCATATGTAGTTTTTGAACACATATGGTGTCTGCTGTACTCAGGGAAAAATGCACAACAAATTTTGGGGTCCATGTTTTCCTGTTACCCTTGTGAAAATAAAAAATTTGGGGCTAAAAGATTTTTGCGGAAAAAAATGTGTTTTTTTTATTTTCATGGCTCAAAGTTCTAAACTTCTGTGAAGCCCCTGGGGGTTTCAGGTTTCCACCACATCTAGATAAATTCCTAAAGGGGAATAGTTTCCAAAATAGGGTCACTTTGGGAGGTTTACATTGTTTAGGTACATCAAGTGCTCTCCAAATGCAACATGACACCTGCAGGACAGTCCATCAAAATCTGCTTTCTAAAATGTTGCTATTTCCTTTCTGAACTCTGCCGTGCGCTGAAAGGATAGCTTTTCCTCACATATGGGATGTTGGCATACTCAGGAGAAATGGAACAGCAAACTTTGGGTTCCTTGTGAAATAAAAAAAATGGGGCTAAAAGTTCATTTTTGTGGGAAAAATAAGAATTTTTTTTATTTTCACAACTCAACATTATAAACTTCTAAGAAGCACCAGGGGGTTCAAGGTGCTCACTACATATTTAGATAAGTTCCTTGAGGGGTATAGTTTCCAAAATAGGGTCAGGTGTGGAGGGTTTCCACTCTTTAGGCAAATCCAAATACGACATGGCATCCACTAATGATTCCAGCAAATGTTGCCTTCAAAAAAGTCAAATGGCGCTTCTTCCCTTCCAAGCCATTCCGTGCACCCAAACAGTAGTTTTCCTTCATATATTGTGTATCTGTGTACTCAGAAGAAATTGCACAACAAATTTTATGGTGCAATTTCTCCTGTTAACCTTAAAAAATTTGAGCTAAAAGAACATTTTTGTGGGAAAAATGGGATTTTTTTTATTTTTACATCTCAACATTAAAAACTTCTGTGAAGCACCTGAGGGTTCAATGTGCCCCCCACATATCTAGATCAGTTCCCTAAGGGGCCTAGTTTCCAAAATGGTGCAACTTGCCGGTGGTTTTCACTGTTTAGGTATATCAGGGGCTCTCCAAATGCAACATGACATCTGCTAATTATTACAGCAAATTTTACATTCAAAAAGTCAAATGGTGCTCCTTCTTTTTGAGCTGTGTCGTGAGCCCAAATATTGTTTTTTTCCCACATAAAGGATATCGATATGCTAAGTAGAAACTGAACAGCAAATTTTTGGGGTGGAATTTTTCCTGTTATCGTTGTGAATATACAGTAAAAAAATGAAGTCTAAAGTAAAATTTTGGTGAAAAAAGTTAAATGTTCATTTTTTCCTTCCACATTCCATTAATTCCTGTGAAGCACCTGAAGGGTTAATAAAATTTTCGAATGTGGTTTTGAGCACCATGAGTAGAGATGGGCAGACAACTGGATGCTTGGGTCCGGCGGGTTCGGCCAAAAAGTTATAAAAAGTTTGTGTTCGGGTACCAGAACAGTACCTGGACTCGAACCCGGACCCCATTCACTTGAGTGGGGGGCCCGAACATCAAGCGTTTGCTGCACTGTCATGTGCTTCTGATCGGCGGTGATCCCGCCGGTCCGGGAGCCGTGGTTCCCACACTGTCAGAAGACAGCGTGAGCGCTCAGCTGTGATCTGAGGTATAAAGTTTTTCTCCGGTCACTGGTGTCAGTTGATGGGACACTGCTGCCGCTAATAACAGCCAGAACAGTAGGGAGTATTCATCAGCTGCTCCTGCGCTGTAAGTAAATAATTTTTTTTTTTAAATGGCATGGGTTCCACTGTAATTTTCTTAACCAGCCAGGTAAAACTCACAGCTGGGGGCTGCAACCATCAGCTGTCAGCTTCAGCAAGGCAAGAATAGAGGGGTCCCCACACCATATTTATTATTTACTTAAATAATTTAACCAACCTTGCTAAAGCAGACAGCTGGGGGCTGGTATTCTTAGGCTGGTAATGGGCCATAGATATTACCCCCAGCCTAAAAATAGCAGCCTGCAACTGCCCAGAAAAGGCATCTATTTGATGCACCAATTCTGCTGCTTTACCCAGCTCTTCCTACTTGCCCTGTAGCGGTGGCAAGTGAGGTGATAGTTGGGGGGTTGATGTCACCTTTGTTTTGTCAGGTGCCAACTATAACACGCCCCCATTACTAACCCCATAGTCACATTGTATGAAAACATAGACACCAAGAATAATGTCCTTTAATTGAAAAAATGACACAGACTCCTTAATGATATCAATTAAACCATACTTACAACCTCACCTAATTCCTCCGAAGCCCTCGTTCTCCTGTAATAAACCAAAAATATTAAAACAACAATATATTATACCTGTCCATCGCTCTATCCCACGCCGTAATCCATGTCTGGGGGATAAACAGTTTTCAACCTGGACTGTGCCAACAGTCCAGGTTGAGAACCACTGGTGACTGAACTGCTGCGAGCTCAGCCTCAGTGACTAGCGGTGATGTCACTGAGGCTGCGTTCCCAGCTAGGCTGAACTGCAGTGACCTCGGTGACATCCCCGCTAGTTCCGTGAGTTATTTATTTTTGTAGTGAAGCAGACATAGATCACTATAGATCTCTATGTGTATCTACCTGTAACTCCAGTTCAGCAGATCCACAAGATGTCCAATCAAACTGGGACGCTAAGTGCTCACCAGTAACATTGACTCTGGAGAGGGCACTGTTCAGCAACATGGAAATATTAAATTCACAGAGAAAAGAATACCTTTGGGGATGCAATTTATAACAAAAGTTCACAGAAAAAAAACAGTATAGCTATCTAATATATAATTGCCTAGAATACTACTTCCTGCAATTTGTGCCAACTTCCGTGGCTTTGTCCGGAGCTAATGTCCGGAGCTAATGTCCGGAGCTAATGTCCGGAGCTAATGTCCGGAGATTAATTGCCTAGAATACTACTTCCTGCAATTTGTGCCAACTTCCGTGGCTTTGTCCGGAGCTAATGTCCGGAGCTAATGTCCGGAGCTAATGTCCGGAGCTAATGTCCGGAGCTAATGTCCGGAGCTAATGTCCGGAGATAAGTGACGTCAACAGTGTCCAGTGTCTGATTGGTTGCCGCCTGCTGCGAGCGACCAATCAGAAACGTGCCGTACTGTGACACACTCCGCCCGCCATTTTGGTGTGATTTTTGAATTTTTACCTCACAGCAAGTTTCTACTGCGTGGAGGCGGGCCCAGTGACGTTGCTCTTCAAGCTCCTGCCGAATTTCGTCAAAAAATGATTATACCATTTACCAAAACTATATATATTTAGTTGTGAAGTGGTTCAGTGACATTTTCACACCAATTTTGAACTTTTGTTTGGTGTTTTCTCCATATACTGCCTATTATTTTTGTTCTTTCTTACTATTATTTATTAATTGTATTATAATAATAATAATAATAATTTTTATTTATATAGCGCCAACATATTCCGCAGCGCTTTACAAATTATAGAGGGGACTTGTACAGACAATAGACATTACAGCATAACAGAAATACAGTTCAAAACAGATACCAGGAGGAATGAGGGCCCTGCTCGCAAGCTTACAAACTATGAGGAAAAGGGGAGACACGAGAGGTGGAATAAATAAAGTATATATGGATTCTAGACTCCCGATTCTTTAGAATCGGGCTGCCATCTAGTTAAATATAAAAAATATATTTTATTGATTTATCTAAATATTCTTAACCAGTGCACCAACAAAAAACATCACCATGTAAAACCATACAATAGAAAAGGCTAGGGCAGTGCCTAGTCCTGCACTGCACTGTATACACCCTACCTGCCAGCGGATGTTGGCACCCTAAGACCTGCGCAAATTGTGCCCCCACTCACCGTTGGCTGTCCCGTCTATCATTATATAGCCCTGTGGGATGGGATAGAAAAATCAATTACATGCATACGGTGCACCCAATAATGTAGATAGGGTCTTAGCTCTTAAGAGCAAGGGGCTAATAGTGGGCTATCCCTGCTTTGACCCTGCCTAGCAGCGGAGATTGGCACCCTATTTTGAAGTTGGCGCAGATGGCGCCCCGCTCCTCAACGACTATCCCCAATATGTCCTTTATCAGACATGTCAAAAGGAATTTTTAGAGTAAGGTGCTATAGTGCTTCAAGGTACCAATTAAATACATATGTTGCTAGAGTTTCCTACATGTGGGTCTCCCCAGTGTCCATTCATACACAGCTCACAAAACATCAGAGAAAACTCCCCAAGTTGTCTCTACAAAGTTATTCAAATCATTATTTCCTCCTTAGAGCTGATATACTCATAAATTCATTGGTAAAACCAGATGGAAAATATATATATATATATATATATCCCATTCAAAATGATTTGTTAAATATCATTTGTCAAATATACAAGGAATATATCCATAACAGAAACTCAACAACCTGTAAGCATGTCCAAAAAAGAAATTCGATGCGTTTCCCTTCTAAGCATGAGGTTTATCAGGAGTAAATAGATAGTATAGGACTACTTAGCTTGTCCATAGGTGATAGATTCACATTGATACAGTCCTCAGCACATTAGGGCAGGTCCACTCTCGATATGATGCTTAGGATCAAGCGCCCACATAAGCCCATACTTTAGCCTCTGTGTTATCTATTAGCTAAAATCACCTGGTGATTCAGCATGCGTGTCATGATGTCCGGTGCCCGGCCTCACCTGCACTCCAGCTATTGCACATATGCGGAAGTGTATATCCGCAGATCAAACATCATGTGCGCAGGCGCAGGCATGCTGCATTCCATTGATGCTCTTCAACTACTGAGCACACACGGAAATATGTGTACGTATCTCCAGCAAGATGTATCATACCTTATGCGCGGGTGCAGAAATTCTTCATTCCATTGACGCGCTTCACCAGCTATGCAGCAGCAGAAACACACCAAGATGGTTTCCAGTGAGACTGTGTCTCCACTGCATTCTAATGTGAATATAGCACATCCCATCCTCATTTCAAAAAAGTGCGCATGCGCGGGCACCGGACCAATATCACAGCTGGTTTAAGATAGCAACACAAAATAGTGTGTAGATATAATGTAGCACCCATATTAGTGCAAAGATCAGGCTATAAAGTATCACATTTCGGGCTGCATAAATTATCTTTTGTCAAATGGATATATTTGACAAATATCAACCGATTAGATATCCTCAAATGAGGACAGATAATAATTTGTAAATGACCTATTCTGGTCAATAATGCAGGTAAACTTCTCGCTGATTGTGCCAACAACAAAAAATCATAAATAACAATCAAAATTCATTTGCTTATTTCTGGGGAAACAGTGTCCAGTCTATGGATCCACCTAAGCTCCTTTTGTGTTGCATGATCCTTTTGTCTAAGTTACCACCTCTAATTGAAGGGGCAACCACTTCAATTACACAAAAAGAGAAGGATTTGAGGTCCCCCTGGTGCACCTCACAAACATGCCTAGAGATAGGGGTCTCCCTGGCATGTCTAATGTGACCCAGGTGGTCACCAATTCTCCTTCTCAACTGTCTCCTAGTTTTGCCCACGTAATTCAAGGGAGAAGTGCACTTGAACAAGTATATCAAGCCACTTCTCTTGCAAGTGGCAAAATGTCTCTTGGCAAAACCTCGACCCGTGCTCTCACTACAAAATTGGTTTCCTGTTGCTATATAGCCACAGAAGGAACAGCTGCCACGCCGAAAGGTGCACAGCTGTCTTCTGTCAAGCCAAGTACCACTTTTCTTGGGGGAAGTAAAAGTACTATGTACTAACTGATCCCTTCTATAGGTAATCAAAGGTGTTTCGGATAGGAACTTTCTTATATCCGTATCTGCCAATAAGATGTCCCAATGTTTATTGATGATACCTCCCACCTTCTGGGAGCAGTCATCGAAATTCCCTATCAGTCTCAGAAGGGGGTCCGATTTATCATTAACCTTAGGTTGAAGAATACTGGTTCTTGATATTGGTTCCACCTGTTTAAATGTTTCCTGAAGGATGTTATTCGGATAGCCCCTCTCGAGGAACCTATCTCTGAGGTTTCGTGCCTCATTATAGAAAGATGGACCTGAGAAGCAATTTCTCTTAACTCTCAGATATTGTCCCTTGGGAATCCCCCTCCTGAGTCCAAGAGGATGATGACTGTTCCATTTAAGTAGATTGTTTGTACAGGTGGGTTTCCTATACTTAGTGGTGCCCAGATGGCCCTCATTGTCCTTACTGATTGTAGTTTTCAGAAAGTTGATAGAATTTGCATCAATTTCTTATGTAAACTTGAGACCAATCTCATTGTCATTCAGGTTCTGAACAAAATTGTCAAAAGAAGAGACATCACCTGTCCACAAAATCAAAATATCGTCAATGTAGCGTCCCCAAAATAATATCTGGGGCACCACCAAGGCAAACTATCCTCACCAAAAACTATGGTGTCCTCCCACCAGCCCAGGAGCAGATTAGCGTAGGTGGGGGTGCAGGGACTGCCCATAACTGTGCCCCTGAGCTGGTGGTAGAACTTACCGTTTAAAATAAAATAATTATGAGTTAATATAAAGTGAAGAAGATGACCTATGAACTGATTATGTTCAGCAAATTGAGTACCCCTAGATCTTAAGAAAAAATCAACAGCTCGTAGACCCATATCATGGGGAATACTACTATATAGTGCTTCAACGTCGATTGTTGCCAACAGAGTATCTTTACCAACCATGATAGCCTCAATCTTTAGCAATAAATCCGATGTATCACATATATAAGAAGGTAGGGTTGTGACAAATTGTCTCAGAACTTTGTCAATATATATGCCACAATTCTGTGTGATAGAATCATTCCCCGAGTCTATCGGTCGTCCCTTAAGGGGCAGTAGACCTTTATGCACCTTCGGGAGTGCATAAAAAACAGGTATAGTTGATGGTTTTTGTAGCATAAAGTCTTTTTCATTCTTTGATATCCGCCCAGAACCAAAAGCTTCCATAAGTATGTGGCCCAATTCAACATTAAATCTCTCAGTTGGTTCATTACGTAACAGCCCATACGTTGACACATCCATCAATATTTTAAGGCACATCTCTTTGTAATTGGTACGATCCATGATCACCAGATTACCCCCTTTGTCAGATGGTTTAAACATCAGATCTTTCTTTTCTGATAGGGCATCAAGGGCCTTTCTCTCATTAAGAGACAAATTTGAAACAGTTTTTCTCTTATTAGTGCCGAGTTTCTTAAGATCGGTCATCACTAACTGCATAAATATGTCAATACTTGTGTTCATGGACAAAGGGGGCATCCTGGTGCTATCAGGTTTCAAATTAGTAAAGTGACCAGCTCCAATTTGTCTAGAACCCTCTTCCAGCATATCGGTGAGGATCCTCACATCTGTTAATTCAGTCATATCAATACCCAAAGTGACACATTCTGCTTGGTCATGATTTTTAAAAAACAATTTTCCATTTTAGTTTTCAAGCGAAAAGATTAATATTCTTGACCCATTCAAATTAATTAAATCTATTTTTGGGAACAAATCCCAACCCTTTATTAAGGACTATTCTTTCTACATCAGACAGGGAATAGGATGTTAAATTAAATATCCTATTGACATCTTCTTGACATCACTTTTATTACTTAATATCGAGGAGCCCCCAACCGCTCCCTCAACTGGTAAGGGAAATTTCTCCTTTCTAAAAAAGAAGAAGCAGTGGAAGAGGAAGAAGAGGCAGAGGGCCCTGAGGGGAATATTTGATGACCAGTCCCACCTTTTATTGGAACATATCTCCTTTTTCCTGGCCTTCCCCATCTTTCTCTACGTGGCCTAAATCCTTGACCAATGTTATTTCCACCTGTGTTTTTAAAAGAGTCAAAAGAGTCACTTCTATCACTGTCAGAGGCCTCAACATTAGTGTTGAGCGATACCGTCCGATATTTGAAAGTATCAATATCGGATGGTATCGGCCGATATCCGAAAAATATCGGATATCGCCAATACCGATATCCGATGCCAATACAAGTCAATGGGACACAAATATCGGAAGGTATCCTGTAATTGATCCCAGGGTCCGAAGGAGAGGAAACTCTCCTTCAGGCCCTAGGATCCATATTCATGTGTAAAATAAAGAATAAAAATAAAAAATATTGATATACTTACCCTCTGACGCGCCCTGGTCGTCACCGCTGCAACCGCCTTGCTTTCGATCCGAAGAATAAGCGCGTAAAGGACCTTCGATGATGTCGCGGCTTGTGATTGGTCGCTGAGCGGTCATGTGACCGCACAAAAAACTCATATCATTCCGATACCGAGTTCCGATATTTTTGTGATATCGGGAATCGGTATCGGGATAAAAGATTAATGTGTAAAATAAAGAATAAAAATAAAAAATATTGATATACTTACCTCTGACGCGCCCTGGTCGTCACCGCTGCAACCGCCTTGCTTTCGTTCCAAAAAATGAGCGCGTAAAGGGCCTTCGATGAAGTCACGGCTTGTGATTGGTCGCTGAGCGGTCATGTGACCCCTCACGCGACCAATCACAAGCCGCGACATCATCGAAGGTCCTTAACGCGCTCATTCTTAGGAACGAAAGCAAGGCGGTTGCAGCGGTGACGACCAGGGCGCGTCAGAGGGTAAATATATCAATATTTTTTATTTTTATTCTTTATTTTACACATTAATCTTAATCCCGATACCGATTTCCGATATCACAAAAATATCGGAACTCGGTATCGGAATTCCGATACCACAAATATCGGCCGATACCCGATACTTGCGGTATCGGAATGCTCAACACTACTCAACATCCAATGATGATACACTCGATATGTCTCCTTTCTGGGTAGGATTATCCTTAGACAGAAAACCAAAAACTGTATTCTCCTCAAAGTCATGACCATCTCTGTTATATCAAGCCACTTGTCTTGCAAATATTACATTACCCTCATTCACAACTTTACTTGTGATTCTCTATAATAATATACTGTGTAGTCTATTGACAGAATGATGAGGTGCTGCCCTTAATCATAGAGAACCAAGTTTATTGTGCCTAGTAGGGTTGAGCGACTTTTGTTTTTATAGGATCAGTTCGGATTTCACGAAACCCGACTTTTTCAAAAGTTGGGTCGAGTGAAATCGGCTGATCCTATAGAAAATGCAGTGCATTGGGTTTCTAATGGTTCCCAGGGTCTGAAGGAGAGGAAACTCTCCTTCAGGCCCTGCGATAAATATTAATGTGTAAAATAAAGAATAAAAATAAAAAATATTGCTATACTCACCCTCAGACGCGCCCTGGTTGCAGAACCAGGCACGTCCGAGGGTGAGTATATACCTATTAGGAATATACTCACCCTCGGACGTGCCCTGGTTCTAACCCGCAGCCTTCCTTCCTAAGAATCAGCGCTTGAAGGACCTTTCGATGACGTCGTGGCTTGTGATTGGTCGCGTGACGCCCATGTGACCGCTCACGCGACCAATCACAAGCCGCGACGTCATCGAAAGGTCCTTCAGGCGCTCATTCTTAGGAAGGAAGGCTCCCGGTTACAACCAGGGCGCGTCCGAGGGTGAGTATATCAATATTTTTTATTTTTTTTCTTTATTTTACACTTAAATCTGAATTCCGATACCATTTCCCGATATCTTAAACATATCGGGAATCGGTATTGGAATTCCAATTCCAGATTCAGAAGATCGCCGACCTCATGGCCGACCCCACACAGGGGTCGGGTCGGGTTTAATGAAACTCGACTTTGCCAAAAGTCGGCGACTTCTGAATCTGGCCGACATGTTTCGCTCAACCCTAGTGCCTAGTACTGCTCATACATGGAGTGGGGGGCCACTCCTGCACAGGGCCCAATGGGGGATTCACCTGTTCCCCTGTGGGAATGTCCAAGACGAGTAAAAGTATTGCAGTCATACTACGAATTATAAGCTATGGGCACATTATAAATTTATAAATCTGCTATACTGAATACTGAAATTGGTAAAGGACATAATAATACTGAGCCATTGTTATAATAATCATTTACTACTAATTGGATCCAAGATACTAAACCATCCCATAGGAATAATCAAATTGATAGCAAAATGTATTAAACACATTGTTATTGATCTAAGTTGTGTTATTCTGACATGTATCAGAGAGACATGAGCAATAATTCACTGCATGACATATTCACACACTTGTCATGGATTCTCATTAGGCAAGCATATTAAGACAAATCGCCTTGTTGACAGAGCAATAGGATCACTTAAAATCACTAAATCAGCTGATTTCCATCTGTTACTATAGTGTTATCAGTGTATGCTCCTGTACAAACAGAGTCCCTGCAGCTCTGTACTACCGAACCATGGCCATACTATGTGCCACCGTGTGGGACCTATGTACCCTATGTGTGTAGTGTGTATTACGGAGAATATTGCTAGAATATATAGAATCTGATAGAATTAGGGTATGTGCACACGATGCAGATTTAGTGCAGAATTAGTGCAGAACTGCAGCAGATTTTTCTGCAGCACAAACGCTGCAGAACTGCACTGTGATTTACAATACAATGTAAATCAATGTGAAAAAAAAAAAACCTGTGCACGTGGTGCAGAAAAATCTGCCCAGAAACGCTGCAGATTTCAAAGAAGTGCATGTCACTTCTTTTGTGCAGTTCTGCAGCGTTTCTGCACCCCTCCATATAGAAATCCATAGTGGTAAAATCTGCACAAAAACTGCACAAAAAGCGCATAAAAAACGCACAAAAAACGCACAAAAAACTCATAAAAAAAGCACCTGCGGATTCTGCCAGGAGATGCATATTTAGCGCAGAAAATTCTGCACCACATTTCCTGCATGTGCACATAGCCTTAAAGAGACCCTTAAAAGCCTCTGTTTGAAGACTTCCATTGAAGGAGCACTCAACAACTCTTGTGGCAGCCTGTTCCACTCATTGATCACCATCACTGTCAAAAAGTTTTTTCTAATATCTAATCTGTATCATTTCCATTTAATCTTTCCACGTGCAAATGAGAATAAAGATGTTCCCTCTACACTGTGACATCCCTTCAGATACTTGTAGACAACTATTAAGTCTCCTCTTAACCTTCTTTTTTGCAAGCTAAGCATTCCCAGATCCTTTAATCGTTTCTAGTAGGACATAGTTTGCACACATCCTGGTAGCTCTTTCAATTGAATGTTGATCCATTTACTATCACTCTTTGAGTACAATCACTGAATTATTTATGAATCCACATAACAGTAGCCTTGTCAATCAAATAGTTGGTCATTTTTCCAATAATGACAATATGAGATACTTTATCAAATGCTTTGCTGAAGTCGAGATATACCACATTTCCCTGATCCACCTAGTCAGTAATTCCATCATAGAAGGAAATTAGATTAGTCTGGCATGGCATCCCGTCAGATATATGTAGACAGCTATTAAGTCTCCTCTAAGCCTTCTCTTTTGCAAATTAAACATTCCCAGATCCTTTATCCTTGTAGGACATAGTTTGCAGTCCGATAACTATCCTGGTAGCTTTATAAATTGGATGTTCAACCATTTATGATTACTCTTTGAGTATGATCACTTAACCAGTTACGAATCCACTTAACTGTAGCCTTGTCAATCTTGTTTTTGGTCACTTTTTCAATAAGAATAGTATGAGATACAAACGCTTTGCTGAAGTCGAGATATACTATTGCAGCGCCCCAGAGATCTGGTCGTTGCAGTATGACACTCTGCCGCTAAGAGGAGTGATGGTACGTCTGATGGCACTAAAGGAGTTCTGACCAGGTATCACAAACACACATGACACTTCACACTCAGGCCACCAGGGGGAATGGTTCTATCTAGTAGGCCACTCTTCACACTCTGGTAAAACTGGGGGTTGGACAGGAAGTTAGACAGAAAGAGCCCAGGAGAGTTCGGGAGAGGACCTGTCAGGGGTGGGATCCTGACAGTGGTCTAGAAAGAGAACAGATCGTTACGGAGCTGCGCCTGCACTACCTTGCGGCGGTATTCTAAGAAAGGACACGAAACAAAGTTGATTGTGGAGAAGTGAGAAGCGGGATCACAGTGTAAAGGAGATAGAGCCAGTAGGAGTCGTGCCGTGAGACCAAGGCAACATCCTTCTGAGGCGCATAGCGGTGGCCGGAGCACCGAGAAAGTGAGAGACTTTACGCATTACTTCAACACGGCAGGACAGTTAATTATAGGTTGGCTGTCTCAGCTAAATCACCTAAGCAGACAAGGGAGGCAACTATGGGAGAGGGGCGTCTCTAGGGTCCCAGAATAACTCCAGGCCTACCCGTCATACGGGTGCGTCCTAACCATATCACCTGGTGGACGAAGAGAGAGAGAAAGAACAACGAACACAGACAAAACAGTTGTGAGGACTATCCCGTGGTGCTCAGCAGGGAAGGACTACAACACACAGGCACTAGTGGGTAGGCACTGATTTCCACCTGCAAAGGAAACTCTGGATGTGCTTTCGGACCGGCCGGTCTCAGCCAGCCCTGTTAGCAGTGCTCTGGATTGCGGCTCCCAAAGCCTTCAGTAAAGAGGTAAAGAGACTGCAACCCTGTGTCCTTGTTATTCATTGCGCCTCGCACCGCGCATCACACCATCACCTTTCATTGGGCGCCCCTTAGCATGGTCACGGACAGGGTCTAGCCTGTTATGATCTGGTAATTCAGTACTACAATGGACATAGCGGTCAGAGCACATACAGTGATCTGACAATAACCCAAAATCATAGAACGAGCTCTGAGACGTGGGAACTCTGCAGACCGCAATCCCTAATCCTCTCCAAACAACACTAGAGGCAGCCGTGGATTGCGCCTAACTCTGCCTATGCAACTCGGCACAGCCTGAGAAACTAATTAGCCTGAAGATAGAAAATAAGCCTACCTTGCCTGAGAGAAATACCCCAAAGGAAAAGGCAGCCCCCCACATATAATAACTGTGAGTTAAGATGAAAAGACAAACGTAGAGATGAAATAGATTCAGCAAAGTGAGGCCCGACTTTCTTAACAGATCGAGGATAGAAAAGGTAACTTTGCGGTCTACACAAAACCCTAAAGAAAACCACGCAAAGGGGGCAAAAGGACCCTCCGTACCGAACTAACGGGACGGAGGTACACCCTTTGCGTCCCAGAGCTTCCAGCAACAAATTAGACAAGCTGAACAGAAAAAATAGCAAACAAATAGCAAAGAAGAACTTAGCTATGCAGAACAGCAGGCCACAGGAATGATCCAGGGAAAAGCAAGTCCAACACTGGAACATTGACAGGAAGCAAGGATCAAAGCATTAGGTGGAGTTAAGTAGAGAAGCACCTAACGACCTCACCAGATCACCTGAGGGAGGAAACTCAGAAGCCGCAGTACCACTTCCCTCCACCAACAGAAGCTCACAGAGAGAATCAGCCGAAGTACCACTTGTGACCACAGGAGGGAGCTCTGCCACAGAATTCACAACAGTACCCCCCCCCTTGAGGAGGGGTCACCGAACCCTCACCAGAGCCCCCAGGCCGACCAGGATGAGCCATATGAAAGGCACGAACAAGATCGGGAGCATGGACATCAGAGGCAAAAACCCAGGAATTATCTTCCTGAGCATAACCCTTCCATTTAACCAGATACTGGAGTTTCCGTCTAGAAACACGAGAATCCAAAATCTTCTCCACAATATACTCCAATTCCCCCTCCACCAAAACCGGGGCAGGAGGATCAACAGATGGAACCATAGGTGCCACGTATCTCCGCAACAATGACCTATGGAATACGTTATGTATGGAAAAAGAATCTGGAAGGGTCAGACGAAAAGACACAGGATTAAGAACCTCAGAAATCCTATACGGACCAATGAAACGAGGTTTAAACTTAGGAGAGGAAACCTTCATAGGAATATGACGAGAAGATAACCAAACCAGATCCCCAACACGAAGTCGGGGACCCACACGGCGTCTGCGATTAGCGAAACGTTGAGCCTTCTCCTGGGACAAGGTCAAATTGTCCACTACATGAGTCCAAATCTGCTGCAACCTGTCCACCACAGTATCCACACCAGGACAGTCCGAAGACTCAACCTGTCCTGAAGAGAAACGAGGATGGAACCCAGAATTGCAGAAAAATGGCGAAACCAAGGTAGCCAAGCTGGCCCGATTATTAAGGGCGAACTCAGCCAAAGGCAAAAAGGACACCCAATCATCCTGATCGGCAGAAACAAAGCATCTCAGATATGTTTCCAAGGTCTGATTGGTTCGTTCGGTCTGGCCATTAGTCTGAGGATGGAAAGCCGAGGAAAAAGACAAGTCAATGCCCATCCTACCACAAAAGGCTCGCCAAAATCTTGAAACAAACTGGGAACCTCTGTCAGAAACGATATTCTCTGGAATGCCATGTAAACGAACCACATGCTGGAAGAACAATGGCACCAAATCAGAGGAGGAAGGCAATTTAGACAAGGGTACCAGATGGACCATCTTAGAAAAGCGATCACAGACCACCCAAATGACTGACATCTTTTGAGAAACGGGAAGATCAGAAATAAAATCCATAGAGATATGTGTCCAAGGCCTCTTCGGGACCGGCAAGGGCAAAAGCAACCCACTGGCACGAGAAAAGCAGGGCTTAGCCCGAGCACAAATCCCACAGGACTGCACAAAAACACGCACATCCCGCGACAGAGACGGCCACCAAAAGGATCTAGCCACCAACTCTCTGGTACCAAAGATTCCAGGATGACCAGCCAACACCGAACAATGAACCTCAGAGATAACTTTATTGGTCCACCTATCAGGGACAAACAGTCTCTCCGCTGGACAACGATCAGGTTTATTAGCCTGAAATTTTTGCAGCACCCGCCACATATCAGGGGAGATGGCAGACACAATAACTCCTTCCTTGAGGATACCCGCCGGCTCAGACAAACCCGGAGAGTCGGGCACAAAACTCCTAGACAGAGCATCCGCCTTCACATTTTTAGAGCCCGGAAGGTACGAAATCACAAAGTCAAAACGGGCAAAAACCAGCGACCAACGAGCCTGTCTAGGATTCAACCGCTTAGCAGACTCAAGATAAGTCAAGTTCTTATGATCAGTCAATACCACCACGCGATGCTTAGCTCCTTCAAGCCAATGACGCCACTCCTCGAATGCCCACTTCATGGCAAGCAACTCTCGGTTGCCCACATCATAATTTCGCTCAGCAGGCGAAAACTTCCTGGAAAAAAAAGCGCATGGTTTCATCACTGAGCAATCAGAACCTCTCTGCGACAAAACAGCCCCTGCTCCAATCTCAGAAGCATCAACCTCGACCTGGAACGGAAGAGAAACATCTGGTTGACACAACACAGGGGCAGAAGAAAAACGACGCTTCAAGTCTTAAAAAGCTTCCACAGCAGCAGAAGACCAATTGACCAAATCAGCACCCTTCTTGGTCAAATCGGTCAATGGTTTGGCAATACTAGAAAAATTGCAGATGAAGCGACGATAAAAATTAGCAAAGCCCAGGAACTTTTGCAGACTTTTCAGAGATGTCGGCTGAGTCCAATCCTGGATGGCTTGGACCTTAACCGGATCCATCTCGATAGTAGAAGGGGAAAAGATGAACCCCAAAAATGAAACCTTCTGCACACCAAAGAGACACTTTGATCCCTTCACAAACAAAGAATTAGCACGCAGGACCTGAAAAACTGTTCTGACCTGCTTCACATGAGACTCCCAATCATCCAAGAAGATCAAAATGTCATCCAAGTACACAATCAGGAATTTATCCAGGTACTCTCGGAAGATGTCATGCATAAAGGACTGAAACACTGATGGGGCATTGGCAAGTCCGAATGGCATCACTAGATACTCAAAATGACCCTCGGGCGTATGAAATGCAGTTTTCCATTCATCTCCTCGCCTGATTCGCACCAGATTATACGCACCACGAAGATCTATCTTGGTGAACCAACTAGCCCCCTTAATCCGAGCAAACAAATCAGATAACAACGGCAAGGGGTACTGAAATTTAACCGTGATCTTATTTAGAAGGCGGTAATCTATACCAGGTCTCAGCGAACCATCCTTCTTGGCTACAAAAAAGAACCCTGCTCCTAATGGTGACGATGACGGGCGAATATGCCCCTTCTCCAGGGATTCCTTCACATAACTGCGCATAGCGGCGTGCTCAGGCACGAATAAATTAAACAGTCGACCTTTTGGGAATTTACTACCAGGAATCAAATTGATAGCACAATCACAATCCCTATGCGGAGGTAGGGCATCGGACTTGGGCTCATCAAATACATCCCGGTAATCAGACAAGAACTCTGGAACCTCAGAAGGGGTGGATGACGAAATTGACAGAAATGGAACATCACCATGTACCCCCTGACAACTCCAGCTGGACACCGACATGGATTTCCAATCTAATACTGGATTATGGGCTTGTAGCCATGGCAACCCCAACACGACCACATCATGCAGATTATGCAACACCAGAAAGCGAATAACCTCCTGATGTGCAGGAGCCATGCACATGGTCAGCTGGGTCCAGTATTGAGGCTTATTCTTGGCCAAAGGCGTGGCATCAATTCCTCTCAATGGAATAGGACACTGCAAGGGCTCTAAGAGAAACCCACAACGCTTAGCATACTCCAAGTCCATCAAATTCAGGGCAGCGCCTGAATCCACAAATGCCATGACAGAATACGATGACAAAGAGCAGATCAAGGTAACGGACAGAAGAAATTTTGACTGTACCGTACCAATGGTGGCAGACCTAGCGAACCGCTTAGTGCGCTTAGGACAATCAGAGATAGCATGAGTGGAATCACCACAGTAGAAACACAGCCCATTCAGACGTCTGTGTTCTTGCCGTTCAACTCTGGTCAAAGTCCTATCACACTGCATAGGCTCAGGTTTAAGCTTAGGTAATACCGCCAAATGGTGCACAGATTTACGCTCACGCAAGCGTCGACCGATCTGAATGGCCAAAGACATAGACTCATTCAAACCAGCAGGCATAGGAAATCCCACCATGACATCCTTAAGGGCTTCAGAGAGACCCTTTCTGAACATAGCTGCCAGCGCAGATTCATTCCATTGAGTGAGCACGGACCACTTTCTAAATTTCTGACAATATACCTCTATCTCATCCTGACCCTGACAAAGAGCCAGCAAATTTTTCTCTGCCCGATCCACTGAATTAGGTTCATCGTACAGCAATCCGAGAGCCAGGAAAAACGCATCGATATTACTCAATGCAGGATCTCCTGGCGCAAGAGAAAATGCCCAGTCCTGAGGGTCGCCGCGCAAAAAAGAAATAACAATCAAAACCTGTTGAACTGGATCACCAGAGGAGCGAGGTTTCAAGGCCAGAAATAATTTACAATTATTTTTGAAACTCAGAAACTTAGTTCTATCTCCAAAAAACAAATCAGGAATAGGAATTCTTGGTTCCAACATAGCTTTCTGATCAATAGTGTCTTGAATCTTTTGTACTCTTGCCGAGAGCTGATCCACAAATGAAGACAGACTTCTAATGTCCATCGCTACACCTGTGTACTGAACCACCCAAATGTCTAGGGGAAAAAAAAGGCAAAACACAGTGCAAAGAAAAATAAATGGTCTCAGAACTTCTTTTTTCCCTCTATTGAGAATCATTAGTACTTTTGGCTTCCTGTACTGTTATGATCTGGTAATTCAGTACTACAATGGACATAGCGGTCAGAGCACATACAGTGATCTGACAATAACCCAAAATCATAGAACGAGCTCTGAGACGTGGGAACTCTGCAGACCGCAATCCCTAATCCTCTCCAAACAACACTAGAGGCAGCCGTGGATTGCGCCTAACTCTGCCTATGCAACTCGGCACAGCCTGAGAAACTAACTAGCCTGAAGATAGAAAATAAGCCTACCTTGCCTCAGAGAAATACCCCAAAGGAAAAGGCAGCCCCCCACATATAATGACTGTGAGTTAAGATGAAAAGACAAACGTAGAGATGAAATAGATTCAGCAAAGTGAGGCCCGACTTTCTTAACAGATCGAGGATAGAAAAGGTAACTTTGCGGTCTACACAAAACCCTAAAGAAAACCACGCAAAGGGGGCAAAAGGACCCTCCGTACCGAACTAACGGCACGGAGGTACACCCTTTGCGTCCCAGAGCTTCCAGCAACAAATTAGACAAGCTGGACAGAAAAAATAGCAAACAAATAGCAAAGAAGAACTTAGCTATGCAGAGCAGCAGGCCACAGGAATGATCCAGGGAAAAGCAAGTCCAACACTGGAACATTGACAGGAAGCAAGGATCAAAGCATTAGGTGGAGTTAAGTAGAGAAGCACCTAACGACCTCACCAGATCACCTGAGGGAGGAAACTCAGAAGCCGCAGTACCACTTCCCTCCACCAACAGAAGCTCACAGAGAGAATCAGCCGAAGTACCACTTGTGACCACAGGAGGGAGCTCTGCCACAGAATTCACAACACTAGCCACCGTGATGACCCCAATACAGAGACTGAGGGGCCCGGTATCAAGAACTTGTGGCCCTGTGTCTGGGGGCGCTCCAACTTGGCATCACGAACAGGATCTAATTAAGCCTGAAAGAATCAGGTGATGTGTGCCTTGGAACTGTGTTGAATTGTACTTGAACTGTGATCCCTTGCAAAGACTGTGTTTTGCTAATTGCCGCCAAAATCCACCATTGCCGCGCCGAGTGGGGCGCGAGGGGAGAAGCCATTGTTTCGTGGGCGGAGCCGGCCGAAAAGAGCGTAGAACGAAAAGGCGCGGTGAAGTGCCGATTACGGAAGTGGAACTCCGACCCGGGGGGGTTAGCAGGAAGGAGGAACGGCCATGTCAGATCCAGGAGAAGCGGTGGCCACAGCCATGGGGGCACTTCCAGACCCCGTAGTAGACGCAGCCGATGGCCTGGTACCACCGCCGGAAGCCGGAGGCCTGCCGCTCCCATCGGCCAGCTGGACACTGCTGCAGCCACAACAGCCATAATGCCCTTCTCCATGCCGTACCTACCAGGAGCCACCTGGCTCCCGCGATACTCCGGAGAAGCCCACACGTTCACTGACTTTAAAGAGGGGATTTGCAGCCTGCTCGAGTTTTATCCCCTGACAGAGCCTCAGAAGGTTCATATGATAACTGGACAGGTCTTTGGCGTGGCTTTGAGAGAAGCGAAGTCCTGGCCCGCCGCGGATAAGAAAACTGCACAGCAGGTCCTTGCAAAGCTAAAAACCACCTTTGACACCCGCACCGCTACAGAAATTAAATTGACATTCTATGGGTGCAAGCAGAGGCCGCAGGATAGCTTACGGGACTATGCCCTCAATCTTCAGGAGGTACTGCGGGCAATCAAGCAGAGTGACCCCAGCAGCATGCAAGATGAAGATAAACTCCTGAATGAGCGGTTCATAGAGGGGCTCCTGTGCAGTAACCAAAGGGCTCAGGTATATTTCTTAGCCATGCAGAACCCAGACCTGACCTTTGCGCAATTCAAAGATAAAGCCACCAAGAGCTCCCAGAGCGACAGCCCAGCCGTGCTGTACTCCCTAGGCGTCAAGCCCTCACGTACCACCAGGAGGTGGCGCCAGAAACACCCGTCTCTGCTGAGGCCGATGCCCAGACTCTGGATGATGACTCCCCTGCAGGACTACACCTCCAGATACAAGAGCTGACGAAGAGCGTTGCTGCCCTTGCCCGGACCGTGCAGTCCCTACAGGAGGCCCCCAAGGAGAAGATCCAACTGGCTTCCAGACCGGAGGATGTCCCCTGGCAGCGACAGAGGAGGATCCCGTCGACCAGAGGCCGAGACGACGATCGCTTCCATCGGGATGGACGACCGATTTGCCGCCGCTGCCACCAAGGGGGCCATCTTGCAAGGTACTGTCCTTTAAACGAGCAACCCCTGGGGCAAAGGGCCAACCCCCAGGAATAGGACGATCAGGCCCGCAACATTGGAGAGCCAAATATGTCGGAGGGCGGCCAGTTCTCCCCATCGTGATCGACGGTATCCCCATGAACGCTCTGTTGGACACCGGTTCCCAGGTGACGAGTATGCCCTACGTCCTCTATAAACGCTATTGGGAGGACACCGACATTACCCGTGGCCCCGATGACGATTTCACCATCATAGCTAGTAATGGTCAGCCAATGCCACAAGTGGGGTATAAGGAGGTCACCATCAAAGTGGGGCGGGTAGAATTGGAGGCCCAGGGCATTGTTATTGTTGATATTGATCGACGTGAATGTAACCCCATGATGACTATCGGTACTAATGTTATAGAAAATTTTCTTGCAGAAGTTATAGTCTTGTTGCAGCAGGTAGCCGAAACAGCTGGTTACAGCGAACAGCGTGCCTTGCAGAAAGAGATCAGAGCTCTGATGCAGAGACAGCAGGTGGAGTTGACTGGTGGTGAAATTGACCGGGTAACAGTGATTGATTCAAACCCCATTGCGATACTCCCCCAGGAGTGAAATGTTAATATGGTGTCGGGTGTTGTGAATTCTGTTGTCGGGCTCCCTCCTGTGGTCATGAATGGTACTTCGGCTGGTTCTGTCCATGGACTTCCTCTGGTGGGTGTTTCTGAGTTTCCTTCCACAGGTGACGAAGTTAATTCGTTAACTGGCTGCTCTGTTTAACTCCACTTAGATCTTTGCTCCATGCCACCTGTCAATGTTCCAGTATTGGTCTAGTTCACTCCTGGATCGTTCTTGTGACCTGTCTTCCCAGCAGAAGCTAAGTTCCAGCTTGTATTTCTTTGGTTTACTATTTTTCTGTCCAGCTTGCTATTTTTATTGTTGTCTTGCTTGCTGGAAGCTCTGGGACGCAGAGGGAGCGCCTCCGCACCGTGAGTCGGTGCGGAGGGTCTTTTTTGCGCCCTCTGTGTGGTCTTTTTGTAGGTTTTTGTGCTGACCGCAAAGTAACCTTTCCTATCCTCGGTCTGTTCAGTTAGTCAGGCCTCACTTTGCTAAATCTATTTCATCTCTGTGTTTGTATTTTCATCTTTACTCACAGTCATTATATGTGGGGGGCTGCCTTTTCCTTTGGGGAATTTCTCTGAGGCAAGGTAGGCTTTTTTTTCTATCTTCAGGGCTAGCTAGTTCCTTAGGCTGTGCCGAGATGCATAGGGAGCGTTAGGCGCAATCCACGGCTATTTCTAGTGTGTTTGATAGGATTAGGGATTGCGGTCAGCAGAGTTCCCACGTCCCAGAGCTCGTCCTTTATTATCAGTAACTATCAGGTCATTCCGTGTGCTCTTAACCACCAGGTCCATTATTGTCCTGACCACCAGGTCATAACAGTACAGGTGGCCCAAAGTACTAATGCATCTCAATAGAGGGATAACAGAAGTTCTGAGACCATTTTTTTTTCTTTGCAGTGTGTTTTGTCTCTCTTTTCCCCTTTACCTCTGGGTGGTTCAGGACACTGGTGTAAACATGGACATTCAAGGTCTGTCCTCTTGGATGGATAATCTCACTACAAGGGTACAAAACATTCAAGATTTTGTGGTTCAGAATCCGATGTCAGAGCCTAGGATTCCAATTCCTGATTTGTTTTTTGGTGATAGATCTAAGTTCTTGAATTTCAAATATAATTGTAAATTGTTTCTTGCCTTGAAACCTCGCTCCTCAGGTGACTCTGTTCAATAAAGTAAAGATCATTATTTCTTTGTTACGTGGTGACCCTCAAGACTGGGCATTTTCCCTTGCGCCGGGAGATCCGGCATTGCGTGTTGTTGATGCGTTTTTCCTGGCGCTTGGATTGCTTTATGACGAACCTAATTCAGTGGATCAGGCAGAGAAAATCTTGCTGGCTCTGTGTCAGGGTCAGGATGAAGCAGAGATATATTGTCAGAAGTTTAGAAAGTGGTCTGTGCTCACTCAGTGGAATGAATGTGCCCTGGCAGCAATCTTCAGAAAGGGTCTCTCTGAAGCCCTTAAGGATGTCATGGTGGGGTTTCCCATGCCTGCTGGTCTGAATGAGTCTATGTCCTTGGCCATTCAGATCGATCGACGCTTGCGTGAGCGTAAAGCTGTGCACCATTTGGCGGTACTATCTGAGCATGGGCCTGAGCCTATGCAATGTGATAGGACTTTGACCAGAGCTGAACGGCAAGAACACAGACGTCGGAATGGGCTATGTTTTTACTGTGGTGATTCCACTCATGCTATCTCCGATTGTCCTAAGCGCACTAAGCGGTTCGCTAGGTCTGCCACCATTGGTACGGTACAGTCAAAATTTCTATTGTCTGTTACTCTGATTTGCTCTTTGTCATCCTATTCTGTTATGGCATTTGTGCATTCAGGCGCTGCCCTGAATTTGATGGACTTGGAGTATGCTAGGCGCTGTGGTTTTTTCTTGGAGCCCTTGCAGTATCCTATTCCATTGAGAGGAATTGATGCTACGCCTTTGGCCAAGAATAAGCCTCAGTACTGGACCCAATTGACCATGTGCATGGCTCCTGCACATCAGGAGGATATCCGCTTTCTGGTGTTGCATAATCTGCATGATGTGGTCGTTTTGGGGTTGCCATGGCTACAGGTTCATAATCCAGTATTGGACTGGAAATCTATGTCTGTGTCCAGCTGGGGTTGCCAGGGGGTACATGGTGATGTTCCATTTTTGTTTATTTCGTCTTTTCCCCTTTACCTCTGGGTGGTTCAGGACACTGGTGTAAACATGGACATTCAAGGTCTGTCCTCTTGGATGGATAATCTCACTACAAGGGTACAAAACATTCAAGATTTTGTGGTTCAGAATCCGATGTCAGAGCCTAGGATTCCAATTCCTGATTTGTTTTTTGGTGATAGATCTAAGTTCTTGAATTTCAAATATAATTGTAAATTGTTTCTTGCCTTGAAACCTCGCTCCTCAGGTGACTCTGTTCAATAAAGTAAAGATCATTATTTCTTTGTTACGTGGTGACCCTCAAGACTGGGCATTTTCCCTTGCGCCGGGAGATCCGGCATTGCGTGTTGTTGATGCGTTTTTCCTGGCGCTTGGATTGCTTTATGACGAACCTAATTCAGTGGATCAGGCAGAGAAAATCTTGCTGGCTCTGTGTCAGGGTCAGGATGAAGCAGAGATATATTGTCAGAAGTTTAGAAAGTGGTCTGTGCTCACTCAGTGGAATGAATGTGCCCTGGCAGCAATCTTCAGAAAGGGTCTCTCTGAAGCCCTTAAGGATGTCATGGTGGGGTTTCCCATGCCTGCTGGTCTGAATGAGTCTATGCCCTTGGCCATTCAGATCGATCGACGCTTGCGTGAGCGTAAAGCTGTGCACCATTTGGCGGTACTATCTGAGCATGGGCCTGAGCCTATGCAATGTGATAGGACTTTGACCAGAGCTGAACGGCAAGAACACAGACGTCGGAATGGGCTATGTTTTTACTGTGGTGATTCCACTCATGCTATCTCCGATTGTCCTAAGCGCACTAAGCGGTTCGCTAGGTCTGCCACCATTGGTACGGTACAGTCAAAATTTCTATTGTCTGTTACTCTGATTTGCTCTTTGTCATCCTATTCTGTTATGGCATTTGTGCATTCAGGCGCTGCCCTGAATTTGATGGACTTGGAGTATGCTAGGCGCTGTGGTTTTTTCTTGGAGCCCTTGCAGTATCCTATTCCATTGAGAGGAATTGATGCTACGCCTTTGGCCAAGAATAAGCCTCAGTACTGGACCCAATTGACCATGTGCATGGCTCCTGCACATCAGGAGGATATCCGCTTTCTGGTGTTGCATAATCTGCATGATGTGGTCGTTTTGGGGTTGCCATGGCTACAGGTTCATAATCCAGTATTGGACTGGAAATCTATGTCTGTGTCCAGCTGGGGTTGCCAGGGGGTACATGGTGATGTTCCATTTTTGTTTATTTCGTCTTTTCCCCTTTACCTCTGGGTGGTTCAGGACACTGGTGTAAACATGGACATTCAAGGTCTGTCCTCTTGGATGGATAATCTCACTACAAGGGTACAAAACATTCAAGATTTTGTGGTTCAGAATCCGATGTCAGAGCCTAGGATTCCAATTCCTGATTTGTTTTTTGGTGATAGATCTAAGTTCTTGAATTTCAAATATAATTGTAAATTGTTTCTTGCCTTGAAACCTCGCTCCTCAGGTGACTCTGTTCAATAAAGTAAAGATCATTATTTCTTTGTTACGTGGTGACCCTCAAGACTGGGCATTTTCCCTTGCGCCGGGAGATCCGGCATTGCGTGTTGTTGATGCGTTTTTCCTGGCGCTTGGATTGCTTTATGACGAACCTAATTCAGTGGATCAGGCAGAGAAAATCTTGCTGGCTCTGTGTCAGGGTCAGGATGAAGCAGAGATATATTGTCAGAAGTTTAGAAAGTGGTCTGTGCTCACTCAGTGGAATGAATGTGCCCTGGCAGCAATCTTCAGAAAGGGTCTCTCTGAAGCCCTTAAGGATGTCATGGTGGGGTTTCCCATGCCTGCTGGTCTGAATGAGTCTATGTCCTTGGCCATTCAGATCGATCGACGCTTGCGTGAGCGTAAAGCTGTGCACCATTTGGCGGTACTATCTGAGCATGGGCCTGAGCCTATGCAATGTGATAGGACTTTGACCAGAGCTGAACGGCAAGAACACAGACGTCGGAATGGGCTATGTTTTTACTGTGGTGATTCCACTCATGCTATCTCCGATTGTCCTAAGCGCACTAAGCGGTTCGCTAGGTCTGCCACCATTGGTACGGTACAGTCAAAATTTCTATTGTCTGTTACTCTGATTTGCTCTTTGTCATCCTATTCTGTTATGGCATTTGTGCATTCAGGCGCTGCCCTGAATTTGATGGACTTGGAGTATGCTAGGCGCTGTGGTTTTTTCTTGGAGCCCTTGCAGTATCCTATTCCATTGAGAGGAATTGATGCTACGCCTTTGGCCAAGAATAAGCCTCAGTACTGGACCCAATTGACCATGTGCATGGCTCCTGCACATCAGGAGGATATCCGCTTTCTGGTGTTGCATAATCTGCATGATGTGGTCGTTTTGGGGTTGCCATGGCTACAGGTTCATAATCCAGTATTGGACTGGAAATCTATGTCTGTGTCCAGCTGGGGTTGCCAGGGGGTACATGGTGATGTTCCATTTTTGTTTATTTCGTCTTCCACTCCTTCTGAAGTTCCAGAGTTTTTGTCGGATTATCGGGATGTATTTGATGAGCCCAAAGCCAGTGCCCTACCTCCTCATAGGGATTGCGATTGTGCAATTAATTTGATTCCTGGTAGTAAGTTTCCTAATGGCCAATTGTTCAATTTATCTGTGCCAGAGCACGCCGCTATGCGGAGTTATATAAAGGAGTACTTGGAGAAAGGCCATATTCGCCCGTCGTCATCACCGTTAGGAGCAGGGTTCTTTTTTGTGGCCAAGAAGGATGGTTCTTTGAGACCTTGTATTGATTACCGCCTTCTTAATAAAATTACAGTCAAATTTCAGTATTCTTTGCCTTTGCTGTCTGATTTGTTTGCTCGTATTAAAGGGGCTAGTTGGTTCACCAAGATAGATCTTCGAGGGGCGTATAATCTTGTGCGTATTAAACAAGGCGATGAATGGAAAACAGCATTTAATACACCCGAGGGCCATTTTGAGTACCTGGTTATGCCATTCGGGCTTTCTAATGCTCCATCTGTGTTTCAGTCCCTTATGCATGACATCTTCCGAGAGTACCTGGATAAATTCCTGATTGTGTATTTGGATGATATTTTGGTCTTTTCGGATGATTGGGAGTCTCATGTGAAGCAGGTCAGAATGGTGTTCCAGGTCCTTCGTGTGAATTCCTTGTTTGTGAAGGGGTCAAAGTGTCTCTTTGGAGTTCAGAAGGTTTCATTTTTGGGGTTCATTTTTTCCCCTTCTACTATCGAGATGGACCCTGTTAAAGTCCAGGCCATTTACGATTGGACTCAGCCGACATCTGTGAAGAGCCTGCAAAAGTTCCTGGGCTTTGCTAATTTTTATCGGCGCTTCATCGCTAATTTTTCTACTGTTGCTAAACCGTTGACTGATTTGACCAAGAAGGGTGCTGATGTGGTCAATTGGTCTTCTGCAGCTGTAGAGGCTTTTCAGGAGTTGAAGCGTCGTTTTTCTTCTGCCCCTGTGTTGTGCCAGCCAGATGTTTCGCTCCCGTTTCAGGTTGAGGTTGATGCTTCTGAGATTGGAGCAGGAGCTGTTTTGTCGCAAAGAAGTTCTGATGGCTCTGTGATGAAGCCATGTGCTTTCTTTTCTAGAAAGTTTTCGCCTGCTGAGCGTAACTATGATGTTGGTAATCGTGAGTTGTTGGCCATGAAGTGGGCATTCGAGGAGTGGCGTCATTGGCTGGAAGGAGCCAAGCATCGCGTGGTGGTCTTGACAGATCACAAGAATTTGACTTATCTTGAGTCTGCCAAATGGTTGAATCCGAGACAGGCTCGATGGTCGTAATTTTTCTCCCGTTTTGATTTTGTGGTTTCGTACCTTCCGGGCTCTAAGAATGTGAAGGCTGATGCCCTGTCAAGGAGTTTTGTGCCTGACTCTCCGGGTGTTCCTGAGCCGGCGGGTATTCTCAAAGAGGGGGTAATTTTGTCTGCCATCTCCCCTGATTTGCGGTGGGTGCTGCAAAAATTTCAGGCTGATAGACCTGACCGTTGCCCAGCGGAGAAACTGTTTGTCCCTGATAGATGGACTAGTAGAGTTATCTCTGAGATTCATTGTTCAGTGTTGGCTGGGCATCCTGGAATCTTTGTTACCAGAGATTTGGTGGCTAGATCCTTCTGGTGGCCATCTTTGTCACGGGATGTGCGTTCTTTTGTGCAGTCCTGTGGGATTTGTGCTCGGGCTAAGCCCTGCTGTTCTCGTGCCAGTGAGTTGCTTTTGCCCTTGCCGGTCCCGAAGAGGCCCTGGATGCATATTTCTATGGATTTTATTTCGGATCTCCCCGTCTCTCAAAAGATGTCGGTCATTTGGGTGGTTTGTGATCGCTTTTCTAAGATGGTCCATTTGGTACCTTTGTCTAAATTGCCTTCCTCCTCTGATTTGGTGCCATTATTTTTCCAGCATGTGGTTCGTTTACATGGTATCCCGGAGAACATCGTTTCTGACAGAGGTTCCCAGTTTGTTTCGAGGTTTTGGCGATCCTTTTGTGCTAGGATGGGCATTGATTTGTCTTTTTCCTCGGCTTTCCATCCTCAGACAAATGGCCAAACCGAACGAACTAATCAAACTTTGGAAACATATCTGAGATGCTTTGTTTCTGCTGATCAGGATGATTGGGTGTCCTTTTTGCCGTTGGCTGAGTTCGCCCTTAATAATCGGGCCAGCTCGGCTACTTTGGTTTCGCCGTTTTTCTGCAATTCTGGTTTCCATCCTCGTTTCTCTTCAGGGCAGGTTGAGTCTTCGGACTGTCCTGGTGTAGATACTGTGGTGGATAGGTTGCAGCAGATTTGGACTCATGTGGTGGACAATTTGACATTGTCCCAGAAGAAGGCTCAACGTTTCGCTAACCGCCGGCGCTGTGTGGGTCCCCGACTTCGTGTTGGGGATTTGGTTTGGTTGTCGTCTCGTTATGTTCCTATGAAGGTTTCCTCTCCTAAGTTTAAGCCTCGTTTCATTGCTCCATATAAGATTTCTGAGGTTATCAATCCTGTGTCATTTCGTTTGGCCCTTCCTGCTTCTTTTGCCATCCATAATGTGTTCCATAGGTTGTTATTGCGGAGATACGTGGCGCCTATGGTTCCATCCGTTGATCCTCCTGCCCCGCTGTTGGTTGAGGGGGAGTTGGAGTATGTGGTGGAGAAGATTTTGGATTCTCGTGTTTCGAGACGGAAACTCCAGTACCTGGTCAAGTGGAAGGGTTATGGTCAGGAAGAAAATTCCTGGGTTTTTGCCTCTGATGTTCATGCTGCCGATCTGGTTCGTGCCTTTCATTTGGCTCATCCTGGTCGGCCTGGGGGCTCTGGTGAGGGTTCGGTGACCCCTCCTCAAGGGGGGGTACTGTTGTGAATTCTGTTGTCGGGCTCCCTCCTGTGGTCATGAATGGTACTTCGGCTGGTTCTGTCCATGGACTTCCTCTGGTGGGTGTTTCTGAGTTTCCTTCCACAGGTGACGAGGTTAATTCGTTAGCTGGCTGCTCTGTTTAACTCCACTTAGATCTTTGCTCCATGCCACCTGTCAATGTTCCAGTATTGGTCTAGTTCACTCCTGGATCGTTCTTGTGACCTGTCTTCCCAGCAGAAGCTAAGTTCCAGCTTGTATTTCTTTGGTTTACTATTTTTCTGTCCAGCTTGCTATTTTTATTGTTGGCTTGCTTGCTGGAAGCTCGGGGACGCAGAGGGAGCGCCTCCGCACCGTGAGTCGGTGCGGAGGGTCTTTTTTGCGCCCTCTGCGTGGTTTTTTTGTAGGTTTTTGTGCTGACCGCAAAGTAACCTTTTCTATCCTCAGTCTGTTCAGTTAGTCAGGCCTCACTTTGCTAAATCTATTTCATCTCTGTGTTTGTATTTTCATCTTAACTCACAGTCATTATATGTGGGGGGCTGCCTTTTCCTTTGGGGAATTTCTCTGAGGCAAGGTAGGCTTTTTTTTCTATCTTCAGGGCTAGCTAGTTCCTTAGGCTGTGCCGAGTTGCATAGGGAGCGTTAGGCGCAATCCACGGCTATTTCTAGTGTGTTTGATAGAATTAGGGATTGCGGTCAGCAGAGTTCCCACGTCCCAGAGCTCGTCCTTTATTATCAGTAACTATCAGGTCATTCCGTGTGCTCTTAACCACCAGGTCCATTATTGTCCTGACCACCAGGTCATAACAGTCGGGCAGCCATAGGCTTTAGGGGTAAAAATTATCAGGCCCTGGTAGAGCCGGTGTATTCAGATAACAGGTCTACTCTCCTGACAGCCAGAGGGGTGGTCGATGTCCTCCAAGGGAGGGTGCCAGTACGCGTCCTTAACTGTGGGGAGGAAGAAGTCCACTTGACCAAATACGCCACACTTGCCAAGCTGTTCACTGTTAGTAATAATGTAATACAGGCACCTGGGCCCTTGGTTCCGTCCGAACCGGCGGACTACAATGGCTCTGCAGGACAGTCAAAAGATTGGTGCTGGGAATTGCACATGGGCATTGACTCTACCCCGTCTCACCAGAAACAGGGGGCCTACAGGGTGGCTCATGAGTATGAGCGGGTATTCAGCAAGCACCCTCTAGATTTCAGGCAGGTAAAAGGGATTCAACATCACATCCCCACAGGAGGTCACCTACCCATAAAAGATAGGTACCGTCCTGTGCCCCCAGCTCATTATCAGTGCGCCAAGGACATGTTGCGAGAGATGAAAGAGGCTGGGGTAGTGAGGGACAGCTGTAGCCCCTGGGCAGCCCCATTAGTTCTCGTTAAGAAGAAAGATGGCATCATGAGGATGTGTGTGGATTATAGGCAACTAAACCGCATTACACATAAGGATTCATATCCCCTACCCAGGATAGAGGAGTTCTTGGCTGCCTTAAAGTCCGCTAACTACTTTTCTACCTTAGATCTTACCAGTGGGTACTAGCAGGTTCCCGTGGCGGAGGCAGACAAGGAAAAGACAGCCTTCACGACACCGATGGGCCTCTGCGAGTTCAACTACATGCCTTTCAGATTGTGTAATGCTCTGGGAACGTTCCAGAGGATGATGGAGTGCTGTCTGGGGCATAAGAACTTTGAAACCGTGTTGCTATATCTGGACGATGTCATTGTCTTCTCCATGACTTATGAAGACCACTTGAAGCACCTGGCCGAGGTGTTTGAAGCTCTGTCCAATTTTGGCTTAAAGGTGAAACCGTCCAAATGCCATCTGCTAAAACCCAAAGTGCAGTACCTGGGCCATGTGGTGAGTGCCGAAGGAATGGCCCCAGACAAAGTCACGGTGATCAAACTCGGCCGCAGCCCGGTAACCTCCATGAAGTCCGGCAATTCCTCGGGTTGGTGGGTTACTACCGGAGGTTTATCAAGGACTTCACCAAGAAGGCCGCACCATTGCAAGACCTGTTGGTGGGCCAGTCCAAGAAACCCAAGGGCAAAAATGCCCCATTCGACTGGAACGACGAACTGGAAGGATCGTTCACCTGCTTAAAGTTGGCACTGACGGGAGAAGAGGTGCTGGCTTACCCTGAGTACGACCAGCCATTTGTATTGTATACGGATGCCAGCAATGTGGGACTGGGAGCCGTGCTATCCCAAGTCCAGAAGGGTAAGGAGAGAGTAATCGCTTATGCCAGCAGGAAACTTCACCCCACTGAAAGGAACCCTGACAACTACAGTTCCTTTAAGCTGGAGTTCCTTGCCGTCGTTTGGGCCGTGACAGAGAGGTTCAAGCACTACCTGGCCTCTGCGAAATTCACTGTCTTCACGGATAATAACCCATTAACGCACTTGGACACAGCAAAACTCGGTGCCCTGGAGCAGCGGTGGATGGCCCGGTTGTCCAACTACGACTTCACCATCAAATACCGGGCAGGGCACAAGAATGCGAATGCCGATGCATTGTCACGCATGCCTCACTTGCCCGAAACGGAGGAAGACCCAGAAGCATTTGAAGAGGTGGAACTGCCCGCTTTCCATCGCCCCAAGGTATCCTGCGGTCCGTCGGGTGAAAGAGCTCCTGACGCAGGCAGGATTGCATCCCGGCCCGGATGATCCACCGGAGACATTACAGCTGTGGAAGGAGAGGAGCAAGCTGTTTATTCACGATGGAAAGCTGTGCCGGAGGAACATCGACCCACGCACTCATGAATTGGTGTGGCAGATCGTGGTCCCAAGACAAGATATGCCCATGGTCCTGGGGGCATACCACGATGGGACAGGGCACTTCGGATGGAAGAAGCTGGAGAGGCTACTCCGTGGGAGGTTCTACTGGATTGGCATGAAGAAAGCAATTGAGAAGTGATGTAGAGAGTGTGGCCCCTGTAGCCTATGCAGGAAGGATCGTGACAGCCAACGGGCACCCTTGCAACCCATCGTCACCAAACGACCGCTCGAGTTGGTTGCGTTAGACCACAAGAAGTTAACGCCCAGCTGATCAGGCTATACCTACGCTCTCACCATCATGGACCACTACTCCAGATTCCTGGTAGTCGTGCCGGTCAAGGATCTAACGGCTAGGACAGCTGCCAAAACCTTCCAACAGTACTTCTGTATACCCCATGGGTACCCGGAGAAGGTACTAACCGATCACAAGCCAGTATTTGAGGCGGAGGTGTTCCAGGAATTCTGTGATCTGTATGGGTGTAAGAAGATCAGAACCATGCCGTACCATCCACAAACCAACGGGATGTGTGAGAAGATGAACCAGGTAGTGATCGACTTGCTGAAGACCTTACCTGTGGAGGAACGGAACTTGTGGCCCACAAAGTTGCCAGACCTGGTGGATATGTACAACCACATCCCCGTGAATTCCACCAATTGCACCCCAGCATGCCTGATGCGAGGGAGGTCTAGTAAGTTACCTGTGGACCTGGACATGGGGGTCCTGACCCCCGAAGATATCTCACCCAATGCGGATTGGGATACGGAGAGGCAGCAAAAGTACCGCAAAGTACAGGAATGTGTGGAAAGAAGCCTTGCCCAAGCCAGACAGAAACAAGAAAGGGACTACAACCAGCATGCCCCTGCGGCTCCCTTGTCCCCTGGAGAGCAAGTACTCAAACGGAAGAGGAGGCTACACAAGCTGGATGACCAATGGAAAGCGGAACCATATACCATTCTGCCATCTGATTTCGACAATACAAAGGTCTGTCTCATCAGCAAAGATGGAGGGGAAACAGCAATATCCAGGGACCACCTTAAGATATGCCCTGATAAACTGAGAGATGGGGAAGCCGACCCTGGGACAACTCCGGCCGTGGAAGGAGAAAAGATGATACACACTGTTCTTGGTGACTTTCCCCAGTCTTGGATGCAAATAAATCAGGCCATCGTGGTACCTGTCCTGACGTTTCGCCAACTGACCCCGCCAGAACTAGATGTGGAGCCAGGTCATCCCGATCCGCCATCACAACAGACCTCACCAGAAGATGCCATGCCAACTGCTGAACAGGCAAGTCTTCCCTCCGCTAATGGTGAATCTGTCATGCCCATCGGTAGTAGTAGCGGTTTTGAGAACTCCAACGTGCTAGTACTGCCCAAACTCACTAGGAGTGTAGCTAGAAGACAGTGCACTACACCAGTGATAGCAAACTTAGCGGGCCCGGTTAGGCCCATAACAGCCCCTGCACTGCGGAGGTCCACACGTAGCACCCAGAATCAGACTCCCCTTCGCTACAAAGCTTGGAGATACTAATGATAAGTGCTATTGTTTGTGAAAATATCTTTGTTACAAGTTTAAAAATGGACAACGGAGTAATGGACAGTGAATTGCTCCAAAAACTTCACAGGGGCCCCTTTGTTTACCCGGGGTCCCTGCTGCTTTAAAGTGGCACCCAACTGAACTGAGAGTCATGAACTGTGTGTGACCAAACTTTTGCAACGTTCAAGCGTCTTCACCTCCCATAAAGGGAAGTACTGTTATATTAATTTGTTCATAATGTTTCACAAATTTTATATGTTTTATGTTAACATGTATTGTTTTTCTTCCCAGTCCAGGAGTACTGGATTTAACCGGGGGACAGTGCAGCGCCCCAGAGATCTGGTCGTTGCAGTATGACACTCTGCCGCTAAGGGGAGTGATGGTACGTCTGATGGCACTAAAGGAGTTCTGACCAGGTATCACAAACACACATGACACTTCACACTCCGGCCACCAGGGGGAGTGGTTCTATCTAGTAGTCCACTCTTCACACTGGTAAAACTGGGGGTTGGACAGGAAGTTAGAAAGAAAGAGCCCGGGAGAGGACCTGTCAGGGGTGGGATGCTGACAGCGGTCTAGAAAGAGAACAGATCGTTACGGAGCCACGCCTGCACTACCTTGCGGCGGTATTCTAAGAAAGGACACGAAGCGAAGTTCATTGTGGAGAAGTGAGAAGCAGGATCACAGTGTAAAGGAGATAGAGCCAGTAGGAGTCGTGCCGTGAGACCGAGGCAACATTCTTCTGAGGCGCATAGCGGTGGCCGGAGCACCGAGAAAGTAAGAGAAGTTAGAGACTTTACGCATTACTTCAACACGGCAGGACAGTTAATTATAGGTTGGCTGTCTCAGCTAAATCACCTAAGCAGACAAGGGAGGCAACTGTGGGAGAGGGGCGTCTCTAGGGTGCCAGAATAACTCCAGGCCTACCCGTCATACGGGTGCGTCCTAACCATATCACCTGGGGGACGAAGAGAGAGAGAAAGAACAACGAACACAGACACAACAGTTGTGAGGACTATCCCGTGGTGCTCAGCAGGGAAGGACTACAACACACAGGTGCTAGTGGGTAGGCACTGATTTCCACCTGCAAAGGAAACTCTGGATGTGCCTTCGGACCGGTCGGTCTCAGCCAGTCCTGTTAGCAGTGCTCTGGATTGCGGATCCCAAAGCCTTCAGTAAAGAGGTAAAGAGACTGCAACCCTGTGTCCTTGTTATTCATCGCGCCTCGCACCGCGCATCACACCATCACCTTTCATTGGGCGCCCCTTAGCAGGGTCCCGGACCGGGTCTAGCCACCGTGACGACCCCAATACAGAGACTGAGGGGCCCGGTATCGAGAACTCATGGCCCTGTGTCTGGGAGCGCTCCACTATATCTACCACGTTTCCCTGATCCACAAAATCAGTGACCACATCATAAAAGGAAATTAGTTTAGTCTGGCATGATTTGCTTTCTACAAACCCATGCTGGCTCTGGTTAATTACTGTATTCTAATCCAAGTACTTACATACATTCTGTTTAATAATTTGTTCAAAGAGCCTTCCTGGTATAAAAGTATGGTTCACTGGCCTGTAATTTCCTGGCTCCATCTTCTTTCCTTTTTTGAAGATAGGGACAACATTTGCCCTTCTCCAATCTTCTTAGACGTTTCATGTTCTCCAGGATTTTTAAATATTCTGGCTAGTGGTTCTTCGATTTCCTCTGCTAACTCTTTCAGTACCCTAGGATGTAATTCATCTAGGAGGAGATTTAAATTCATTTAAATTAGCTAAGTGTTCTCTCACCATCTCTCTGTTTATTTGTTTATTATTAGTGTGGATTATTTTATTCCTTCAATAGCACAGGGAAGATCAGTTTATGTTACATTTGCCTTTTTAGAGAACACAGATGCAAAATAGGAATTTAAAAGTTCTGCCTTCTCAACATCATTTTTGACTACTTCACCTTTTTTATCCTTTAAAAATCCTGCAGAATCTTTGACTTTTCTTTTGCTTTTGACATATCCACAAAATCCTTTTGGTCTCCCTTGCAAGCATCACTTCATTACTGGTTTTAGCTCTTCTAACACTTGCCCTGCATTCCCTGCAGACAGCATTATATTCTTCTTTAGATATGCCCCCCTCTTTCCTTTTGATATGCATTTCTTTTTTCCTTTTTAGCAATATATATGCTTATAATTATTCCTTCTTTTTGGGATTGTTACTGATTGTGCAGTGAGAATTTTATTTAGCAAAATATTCCATCTTCTTGGACATTTCTGTCCTTTAGAACATCCAGCCATTGGACCTTTCCTACTCTCTTCTTAAGTTCATCTGCCTTTTGAAATCCAACCTTAAAGTCTGAGTCCTCGCAGGCCTTCGTTGTGTTGTAATCCAAAATTCGAGGATAACATGATTGCTGCCCCCTAAATTCCCAGCCACCTTTACTTCCTCAATCATTTCCTCTTTGTTGGTAAGAATTAGGTCCAAAATGGCAGATGCTCTTGTTCTCTCTTCTACCTTTTGAAGAATAAAGTTGTCAGCGAGAGAAGATAAGAATTTTCTGGACCCATTACTTTTGCCTGAGAGAGATTCCCAACAAATATCTGGATGTCAGGTAGCCTGGAAAGAGTGGGGTGTTACCTTCAGGTTGTGGGGCGGGCACAGGGCCATGCCTTGCCCATGTACTTTGTTCCAGGGGATCGGCCTCCGTGCATGGTGTGGTTGGGAGACATGGGATGCCGAGTTGATCAGCGTCAGCTGTTGCTAGGAGACATGGGACGCTATGTCTCCTGATTCAGGTATGTGGGGGAGGTTTCTTTCTCTCTACCCTGCTCGCCCCTTCCTCTCTCTCTCTTGGCTGATGGTGGAGATTGGATATTACCTCAGTGATGTGAGGTGATCCATGAGAGGAATATTTAAATCCCCCATATCCTCTTGCTCACTGCTGATTATTCAATTATTGCACTTCAGTGATATGGGTGGTAGTTCTTGGTGTTTCTTTGGTTCTTCTCTGGCACTGGTTTCTACATACCTGTTTATGCTCCATGACCTTCCAAGTTTGGTTTGCTAGGTCTGTCTCCGTCGTACTGGTATAGTTGATTGGTGTATTTGACCCAACTGTACCAGTGTGCAGAGCCACCAACCACCCCACTATTGGCACCGGAAAAGGGCAATATACTACGTGGCTCTGTGCTGGGCAATATACTACGTGGCTGGGCAATATACTACGTGGCTGGGCAATATACTACATGGCTGGGCAATATAGTACGTAGCTGGGCAATATACTACGTGACTGGGAAATATACTACGTGGCTCTGTGCTGGGCAATATACTACGTGACTGGGCAATATACTACGTGGACATGCATATTCTAGAATACCCGATGCGTTAGAATCGGGCCACCATCTAGTTATTCACTATAATTGCTGAGAGTAGTGACGAGCGAGCACTTAAATGCTCGGGCGCTCGTTGCTTGGGTTGAACAATTTGTAATACTCGGGTACTCGGACTGATCAACGAGCCCAATGTAAGTCTATGGGAGACTCGAGCATTTTACCGCGATCCCCCAGGAGTCCTTTTAAGGTCTAAAAGCGTCTGAAAATGATGGGAAAACTGCTCAAATGACACGGAAACATCATGGCAAATGTCCCTAGAAGCATTTCTGACTCCTAGTTCTCAGCTGTAAACAATGTTGTCAGAGTTTCACGCTATTTTTACAGGTGCACCAAAAAAAACATACAAAACCGAAACCAAAATGGATTTTGCTGGGAAATATGTTAAGGAACATCCTTTCCAGGGGAATGACTTGTATATAAGGCAAAATAATTAACCCTAAACAAATTCCACCACTTGGGCTATATTCACACGCAGCGTTTTTGGTGCGTTTTTCAAATTTAGCATTGCTTTAATCCAATACAAATGCATTCACTGGGTAATGTCATTGTAACATTTAACAACCCTAGCTCGCCATGTGTAGTGTGACACATAAGCAGATACATCTTGTTTCATTTATGAAGGGGGGACTCTTAAAGTCACAGAGCCTATTTTTAGAGGGGTATCAGACTGCATTAATCTTCTTAAAGGACCATTAAACAGTGGGATTCCTATACTGTTATTGCCTATGCAGTGAGTGGATGGGCTGTCAAAAATTAGCACGCACTCCAATACCCCTTTCACGAGATGTACAGGAGGGCCTCCTGAAAAAATGTTGCATTGAATGCAAGGCCTGGTCCCGCCAAAGTTACATGCACCCCAATAACTGTTTCAGCAGACGTACTTGAGGGCCTCATGTCAAAATTGTTCCCTTTAGAAGAAAGTGTGTCTCCCATATTGTGTGCTTATGCACTGAATGCAAGGCCTGCCCTGCACCAATGTTTCAGTAGACATACTTGAGGGCTTCAGGACAAAATAGTTCCCATTAGAAGAAAGTTTGTCTCCCATACTGTTTGCTTAAGCACTGAATGCAAGGCCTGCCCTGCACCAATGTTGCATGCACTCCAATAACCCTTTGAAACCACGTACTGGATGGCCACATGAAACTAAAGTTCTATTATTATTTTTTTTTTGTTACCATAAATTTTGTCCATGAAGTGGATGCAAGGCCTGGCCGTGATTTGCACGCACCACAACCCCCCTTGGAAGAAACGTGGAGGAGGGTCTCATAAAAAAAATTTCACATTACAAAGGAGCACTTCACCTATACTTGGAATGTCCATACACTAAGTGCATGGGCTGACAAACATCTCCCCATGGGGGTACATTTTTTAAAAAAAATTGTTTGCGGCCATCATACACCCTTGCAAAAAACTAGAGTGGCTATAGCATCACGGAATACGTTCACCCTCATGTCCTAGTTTTGGTGTCTGAAGAGAAGTGGACGATGTCCTCCTATTAAAGGTCTCCTATACTTGTAATACCCATACAGTATGTGTAAGGGCTGACAAACATTTCCCCCTGGGGGTCTACTTTTTTTTAAATTATTTACGGGCACCATAAACACCCTTAGGAGTCGAGTTTCCTCTGCTGCACAGGGGGAATCTCGATCCGTGTCTGCTGCGGTCTCCCATTCTGCATCGGCCACAGTGGAGCCTGCTCAGCGGCGACGTCGCTCCCAGTGTATCACTCTGCTATTGTACCCTGCACTGATCTGCGGCAAGCAGGCTTTTCTGGGCCTAAGTCCTACTTTGCACACACTGAGCATGCCCAGGGCAAGATCTCTCAGTGGAGATCTAGGGTCACATGCTCAGGTACTGCAGCAACTTCCATTGGTCCTTCTTGGAAGGTCCTGTAGGTGCTAGGACTAAGTCCTGCTTTGCACACACTGAGCATGCCCAGGGCAAGATCTCTCAGTGGAGATCTAGGGTCACTTGCTCAGGTACTGCAGCAACTCCATTGGTCCTTCTTTGAAAGGTCCTGTACGTGCTGCAACTATTTAAGGCTCGCATGGCCGCACGGCCATGCGCTAGTATCTTCTTATGTTATGTGTTTTGCGCCAGTGTGGTCATGTGTTTGCATGTGTTCAGGGACCCAGCTGAAATAAGCCCCTAGAATGCTGGCACCTCCGGCGAGGAGTTTGTGTGTGTTCAGGGACCCAGCTGAAATAAGCCCCTAGAATGCTGGCACCTCCGGCGAGGAGTTTTGTGTGCATGCATGACCACTGACTGCTCTCATTTTGGTGGTTAGCCTGTGCCTCTGTGAAAGTTTAACAGGGCACAGAGCCTTGCCTTCTCGGCTGCTCTGTGAAGCTAACAGAGCTGGTTCATACCGCCATATAGTGCCGCCATTCACTTAGCAGCAGGTTCTTTCCTGCACGGTGGATCCCGGGTTGCGAACGCACCAATCTCACTTAATAAATATATTCGTGCGTTCCGCCAACCCTAACACACCCTTGCCCAAAATTAGAGTGACTGTTGCATTACGGAATGCGTTCACCCTCGTGTTCTAGTGGTGGTGTCTGAAAAGACATGGAGGATGTCCTCCTATGAATGATTTCCCAATTTAAAGGAACGGGTCTCCTAAACTTGTAATGCCCACACACTAAGTGTAAGGGCTGACAAACATTTCCCCATTGAGGGTACATTTTTTTAAAAAAAATGTACGGGACTAATAGACACCCTTGCAAAAAAATAGACTGGCTGTTGCATCACAGAACACGTTCACCCTGGCGTTGTAATGGTGGTGTCTGAAGAAACATGGAGGATGTCCTCCTATGAATTATTTCCCAATTTAAAGGAACGGGTCTCCTAGAATTGTAATGCCCATACACTAAGTGTAAGGGCTGACAAACATTTCCCCATGGAGGGTACATTTTTTTTAAAAAAATTTACGGGCCTCATAGACACCCTTGCAAAAAATAGACTGGCTGTAGCATCACAGAACACGTTCACCCTGGCATTCTAGTCATGATGTCTGAAGAGATGTGGAGGATGTCCTCCTATGAATGTTTTCCCCATTTAAAGGAGCGGGTCTCCTATACTTGTAATGCCAATACACTAAGTGTAAGGGCTGACAAATATTTCCCCCTGGGAGGTCTACTTTAAAAAAAAAAAAATTATTTACGGGCATCATAAACATCCTTGCCAAAAATTAGAGTGACTGTTGCATCACAGAATACATTCACCCTCGTGTTCTAGTGGTGGTGTCTGAAGAGACGTGGAGGATGTCCTCCTATGAATGTTTTCCCAATTTAAAGGAGCGGGTCTCCTATACTTGGAATGCCGATACACTAAGTGCATGGGCTAACAAACATTTCCCCATAGGGGGAACATTTTTTAAAAATGTTTTACAGGCATAGACACCATTGAAAAAAATAGACTGGCTGTAGCATTACAGAACACATTCACCCTGGCGTTCTGGTAGTGGTGTATGATGAGGATGAGGAGAAGGAGAAGGAGGACATGAAATAGCCAAAATCAGGAAGTGTATACCCATGTGTGGGTGTGAAGAGGTGCATGGGAATACACCTCCCAAAAAGACACTGTATTGGAGGTTATGTTTCACTGTAATTTGGTGGTGTAGAGAAGTCTTGCCCAATCATTTTTATAAGAGTCAGCCTGTCTACATTTTCATTTGATAGCCGAATGCGCTTATCTGTTATAATTCCGCCAGCGACACTAAAAACCCGCTCTGATAAAACGCTAGCGGCAGTGCAGGCCAGGACCTCCAAAGCATAGAAAGCCAGTTCATGCCATGTGTCCAGCTTGGATATCCAATAATTAAAAGGCACAGAGGAATCATGGAGGACGTTGGTATGGTCAGCAAGGTATCCCTCACCGCCTTCCCAAACATTCCATTCCTTGTGATATTACTCCACGCCTCTGGGCCAGGGCAATGGGAGGGTCTGAAAAAACTCCCATAACTTTGCCAGTGTTGCCCTGCCACTGCTGGATCAGAGTTGTGTTTCTCTCGCCTGTACTCTTCGCTTGTCCAACGCACTGTGACGTCTGCCGCCAGAGTTTTCAGATGGGAATTATTTAAATAATACTGCAACAATGGCCCTCTGGTACTGCACCATTTTAGTACACCTGCCTGCCTCTGGAACAAGAGATTGAAACTTCTCATTGTAGTGTGGGTCTAAAAGTGTCACTACCCAGTAATGACTGTCACCCCAAATTTTTATAATACGGGGGTCACAGAAAAGGCAATGCAACATAAAGTCAGCCATGTGTGCCAGACTGGTAAAATGAAAGCCTTCCGTGTCCTCAACAACAGGACGAGTGACCAAGGTGTCCTACTCCTCTCTGTCCTCAGGCCATCCATGCTGAATAGAGGGTATGACAGTTGTGCTTGTAGTATCGTCTATACCGCATGAAAGTAGTTCCTGTTCATCCTCCTCCTCCTCTTCCTCATTGTCAACCAATCCACATTGGGATGACATGAGGCTGGGCTGTGTGTAATCCCCCTGCATGGTTCCTTGCTCCATGTCCTCGTGCTCCGCCTGCAATTCATCCTCTTTCATTGTGAGCAGAGAGCTTTTCAGAATGTAGAGAAGCGGGATGGTGATGCAAATTATGGCATCATTGCCACTCACCATCTTAGTGGACTTCTCAAAGTTTTGCAGGATGGTACAAATGTCTGACATCCATGTCCACTCCTGAGGTCTTACGTGTGGAGTCTGAACTGATTAACGACGGCCTTGTTGATGCTGGTAGTCAACAACTGCCCTCTTCTGCTCAAAAATCCTTGCCAACATATGCAGTGCAGAGTTCCAATGCGTGGGGACATCACACACCAGTCGGTGAGCCATAAGCTGCAAATGCTGCTGAAGCACGGCAAGGGTGGCTAAAGCTGTAGCTGACTTTCTAGAATGGGCGCACAGTCGGCGTACTTTCATAAGCAGACCTGGCAGCTCTGGGTGGGTTTTGAGAAAACGCTGAACCATGATTTAAGCACATGGGCTAGGCAAGGCACGTGTGTGAGCTCGCCTCGCCTCAGAGCCGCCACTAGGTTCCAGCCATTGTCACACATGACCATGCCTGGCTGTAGGTTCAGCAGTGTCATCCATAGATCTGACTGCTCTGTCAGAGCTGACCACAACTCTTCAGCATTGTGCAGTTTGTCACCTAAGCAGATTAGCTTTAGCACAGCCTGTTGGCGCTTGGCTGAGGCATTGCTGCAGTGCTTCCAGCTTGTGATTGATGTGCTACTTTCGGAGATGGAGGTTGAAGAGGAGGCGGAAGAGGAGGTGCAGGAGCTGTAGACTGTGGGGACAAGCTAGATTGATGTAGGGCCCGCAATCCTCTGGGTTGTGAGGACGTGCACCATCCCAAGGTCAGACTGGGTCTCGGCTTCCACTATGTTAACTCAGTGTGCAGTCAGCGAGATGTACCGTCCCTGCAACACAAGCACTTGTCCATGTGTCAGTGGTTAGGTGCACTTTCCCAGTAACAGCATTGTTGAAGGCACAGCTAATGTTGTGGGACACATGCTTGTGTAATGCTGGGACGGCACACTGGGAGAAATAGTGGTGGCTAAGGACTGAATACTTTGGGACGGCCACTGCTATCAGGTTGTGGAAAGCTTCCGTCTCCACAAGCCTAAAAGGCAACATTTTGAGTGCAAGCAGATGAGAAATTTGTGAATTTAGTACTGTAGCCTGTGGGGTGTTGGAGGCGTACTTCCGCTTGCGTTCCAATGATTGTGAAAAGGACAACTGAAGGCTGCGCTGGGACAAGGATATGGACATGCTCGATGATGGTGCTAGTTGAGTTGATTCTGGGTAAAGGCAGGTGCATGGCAGGAGGCATCTTCACCTGCACCATGGACAGGGGATTGGCTTTCATGCACAACAGTGGAAGAAGGAGTGGTGTTACCTGCAGATATCGTTCCTGGTGCCTGTGGTTTGGCCCACAAAGTCGGTGCTTTGCTGCCATGTGCCTGATCATTCATGCTGGTGGTGGTCAGGCTGGTAGTTTTGCTACCCCTGCTGATGCGGGTATGGCAGTGTTGAAAATGGCCTGTCTGGGGTTATTGACAGTCTTTAAAAAACAACAAGACTCGGTAAGACCTTACAGTTGGACTGGCAACTTCCGTCATGTTGGTGTAGCGTGGAACGGTTGCCCACCTTCTGTCTGCGGACACCACACTGTCTTCCTGCATGTTGGGGTGCTACGCCTTTATGCCCCTGTGTGTTGCTGTCCTTGCTCTGCATGTCCTCCTGCCAGGTTGGGTCAGTTACTATATCATTCACCACTTCTGCACCCTGGTCCTTCTCCTGAGTTTCTGGCAATTGTGTCTCATCATTGTCCACCTCTTGTGACACGTTAACACGGTCGCCTTCTTGTGACCGTGGCTGCTCAAATATTTGGGCATTGCTGCATGGAATGTCATCTTGCCTCACTTCAAGTGGACTGGGAATGAGGCACAAATCGATAAATGGAAAAGTGAACAACTTTTTGGAGTGTCCAAGTGTTGGATCAGTTGTCTCAGGGCACTCAGCATGGTGGGAAGAAGGAGGATCGGGGTGAGGAATATGTGGTCCAGAGTCACGTCTTCTCAGACTTGGCCGTGTGGAAGATAGGGTGCTGGTGGTGGTGGCATAGTGACTGGAAGCATTATCCGCCACCCAACCAACTACCTTTTCACGCTGCTCTTGTGTCGAGTGCTGTTCTGCTGTGCCCTATGAATTCTGACAGGAATCTGTTGTGAGAAGATGTCGGTGTTTGTGGTGGCCTACTTTCAGCTTGCCCACGGCCTCGACCTCTGCATGCAGCATCACCATCACGTCCACTTCCCCGTCCCTTGCCACGTGCCTTGACCATTTTAATAAAAAGGTGAATGCAAGCCTCCACTCTAATGTAATGACACAATTTGTAGGCCACAGATAGATGAGGCGTGTCACAGAGATACCAGACTGTTCAATATGTGGCTGGGATTTTTTTATTTTTTTCCCCAAAATAGTGTTTTGAGCTAGGTTAGCAGACAGCCAAAAAAGTGGATTGTAGGCCTGAAAAGCAACTATTTTTAAATCACAGATAGACCAGGAGTCTGACGGAGATATCACACTCTTCAATATGTGGCCTGGAGTTTTATTTAATTTACTTTTACCACAAAATACTGCATAGACCTAGGGTAGCGGACAGCCAAAAAGAGGAATGTAAGCCTGAAAAGCAACTATTTGTAGAGCACAGATAGACTAGAAGTCTGATGGAGATATCACACTCTTTAATATGTGGCCTGGAGTTTTTTTAAATTTTTTTTAACCCACATTACTGTATAGACCTAAGGAAGCGGACAGTCAAAATAGTGGAATGTAGGTCTGAAAAGCAACTATTTGTAGAGCACAGATAAACCAGGAGTCTGTCGGAGATATCACACTCTTCAATATGTGGCCTGGAGTTTTTAAAATGTTTTTTGCCCCAAAATACCATATAGACCTATGGTAGCGGACAGCGAAAAATGTGGAATATAGGCCTGAAAAGCAACTATTTGTAGAGCACAGATAGACCAGGAGTTTGACAAAGATACCACACTCTTCAATACGTGGCATGTATTTTTTCTTATATACCCCAAAATAGTGTACAGAACTAGGGTAACAGACAGCAAAGACAGTGGAATGTAGGCCTGAATTGCCACAATTTGTATGCCACAAATAGATCAGGTGTCTGAGAGCGATACCAGACTGTTCAATACATGGCCTGTATTTTTTTTTTACCCTAAAATATTTTACAGACCTAGGGTAGCAGACAACAAAAAAGTGGAATGTAGGCCTGAAAAGCAACAATTTGTAGAGCACAGATAGACCAGGAGTCTGACGGAGATACCACACTCTTCAATATGTGGTCTGTATTTTTTTATTTTATACCCCAAAATATTGTACAGAACTAGGGTAACAGCAAAGACAGTGGAATGTATGCCTGAATTGCCACAATTTGTATAGGGGAGCTGTACAGGGGGCAGACTCGGGACATTATTAAATGTAAAGTGGGCACTTACTGTTATAGGGGAACTATGGTTACTGTGACTATCAAAGGGGCACACAGGGCAATATTATTTTCTAGGGGGCAAAATGTGGGCACTGTTTTCTAGGGCACTTGCACCTGGCATTACTATATTATAGAGGGGTGCGTTAGAATTTAGAGGGCACACAGAACCACACAGCAGGGGCAGTAACAGAGACACATACGGCAGCAGCAGCTCAGTATTGGGGTATCAGGGGCAGTAATATGGTCACATATGGCAGCAGCAACTCAGTATTAGGGTATCAGAGTCAGTAATAGGGTCACATATGGCAGCAGTGGCTCAGTATTGGGGTATCAGGGGCAGTAATAGGGTCACATATGGCAGCAGCAGCTCAGTATTGGGGTATCAGGGGCAGTAATATGGTCACATATGGCAGCAGCAGCTCAGTATTGGGGTATCAGGGGCAGTAATAGGGACACATATGGCAGCAGCGGCTCAGTATTGGGGTATCAAGGGTAGTAATAGGGTCACATATGGCAGCAGTGGCTCAGTATTGGGGTATCAAGGGCAGTAATAGGGTCACATATGGCAGCAGCGGATCAGTATTGGGGTATCAGCATGATGAGGAGTTTGTGCAGGTTGGAAATAGATGGTGATGGGGCTGGAATATGAGAAGTGAAATGTGTCTTTGCTGTATTCTCTGCAAAAAATGCAAACCTTTACTGTTCCATCACCCCAACCACTCCATATACCAGACCTCTGCCCTTCCCTAATAACCTCCCTCTCTAATATCACTGAAGGAGAGCTTACTCGCCTCTTTTCCAAATCGCACCTCACCACCTGTGCACTTGACCCCATCCCCTCCCACCTGCTCCCCAACCTCACTAACATGCTCATTCCAGCTCTAACCCATCTCTTCAACCTATCGCTATCTTCTGGTACCTTCCCCTCGTCCTTCAAACATGCCACCATCACACCCATCCTCAAAAAAACTAACCTTGACCCAGCTGCTATGCCCAGCTACCGCCCCATATCACTGCTCCCGTTTGCTTCAAAACTCCTTGAGCAGCATGTCCATGCTCAAATTTCCTCCCACCTCTCATCTAACTCTCTCCTTGACAACCTCCAATCTGGCTTCCGCCCCCACCACTCCGAAACTGCCCTGACAAAAATTACTAATGACTTACTCACAGCCAAAGCTAACAGACAGTTCTCCATCCTCTTCCTTCTTGACCTGTCCTCTGCTTTTGACACAGTCGATCACTGCCTACTGCTACAGATTCTTTCTTCCCTTGGCATCAAAGACCTTGCCCTGTCCTGGATTGCCTTATGCCTTTCTGACCGCACATTTAGCGTTTCCCACTCCCACACCACGTCCTCATCCCGCCCTCTCTCTGTTGGAGTCCCTCAAGGCTCTGTCCTGGGGCCCCTACTTTTTTCCATCTATACTCTTGGCCTAGAACAACTCATAAAGTCCCACGGCTTCCAGTACCACCTGTATGCGGACGACACTCAGATCTACCTCTCTGGCCCAGATGTCACCTCTCTGCTGTCCAGAATCCCGAAGTGTATGTCAGCCATATCCTCCGTCTTCACCTCTCGCTTCCTAAAACTCAATGTAGACAAAACCAAACTCATCATCTTACCCCTATCTCACGTATCCCCCCTACCTGACCTATCTATCATGGTAAACGGCATCACGCTCTCTCCCGCACCTGAAGTCCGCTGCCTCGGGGTAACTCTCGACTCTGCTCTGTCCTTTAAACCGCACGTCCAAACTCTTGCCACCTCCTGTCGCCTCCAACTCAAAAATATTGCCAGAATCCATTCTTTCCTCAGCCCACAATCTACCAAAACTCTTGTGCATGCCCTCATCATATCCCGCCTCGACTACTGCAACACCCTTTTCTGTGGCCTCCCCGCTAACTCTCTTGCACCACTCCAGTCTGTCCTCAACTCTGCTGTCCGGCTAATCCACCTCTCTCCTCACTACTTCCCTCTGCAAAATCCTCCTCTGGCTCCCAATTCCCCAACGAATCCAGTTCAAACTACTAACACTGACCTACAAAGCGATCCACAACCTGTCCCCTCCCTATATCTCTGAACTAATCTCCCAATATCTTCCCTCACGTAATCTCCGATCCTCCCAAGACCTCCTACTCTCCTCCACACTTATTCGTTCCTCACACAACCGCCTCCAAGATTTCTCCCGAATATCCCCCACCCTCTGAAATTCCATGCCTCAACACGTCCGACTATCGACCACCCTCGGCTCCTTCAGACGGAACCTGAAAACCCATCTCTTCAAGAAAGCCTACAGCCTGCAATAACCATTCTGCCGCCTCGCCAGAGCCGCTGCCTCACCCCTACCTTCTGTCTCTTCCCCACTATCCCATAGAATGTAAGTCCGCAAGGACAGGGTCCTCTCCCCTCTGTACCAGTCTGTCACTGTAAATTTGTTTACAGCCGCGTAGTATATTGCCCAGTCACGTAGTATATTGCCCAGCCACGTAGTATATTTCCCAGCCACGTAGTATATTGCCCAGTCACGTAGTATATTGCCCAGCCACGTAGTATATTGCCCAGCCACGTAGTATATTGCCCAGAGACGTAGTATATTGCCCAGCCACGTAGTATATTGCCCAGTCACGTAGTATATTGCCAAGCCACGTAGTATTTTGCCCAGCCACGTAGTATATTGCCCAGTGACGTAGTATATTGCCCAGCCATGTCGTATATTGCCCAGTCACGTAGTATATTGCCCAGCCACGTAGTATATTGCCCAGCCACGTAGTATATTGCCCAGCCACGTAGTATATTGCCCAGCGACGTAGTATATTGCCCAGCCACGTAGTATATTGCCCAGCCACGTAGTATATTGCCCAGCCACGTAGTATATTGCCCAGCCACGTCGTATATTTCCCAGTCACGTAGTATATTGCCCAGCCACGTAGTATATTGCCCAGTCACGTAGTATATTGCCCAGCCACGTAGTATATTGCCCAGCCACGTAGTATATTGCCCAGCGACGTAGTATATTGCCCAGCCATGTAGAATATTGCCCAGCCACGTAGTATATTGCCCAGCCACGTAGTATATTGCCCAGCCACGTAGTATATTGCCCAGCGACGTAGTATATTGCCCAGCCACGTAGTATATTGCTCAGTTACGTAGTATATTGCCCAGTTACGTAGTATATTGCCCAGTGACGTAGTATATTGCCCAGCCACATAGTATATTGCCCAGCCACGTAGTATATTGCCCAGCCACGTAGTATATTGCCCAGCGAGGTAGTATATTGCCCAGCCATGTAGTATATTGCTCAGTTACATAATATATTGCCCAATTACGTAGTATATTGCCCAGTGATGTAGTATATTGCCCAGCCACGTAGTATATTGCCCAGCCACGTAGTATATTAGCCAGTCACGTATGCCACAGGTTAAAAAATAAAAAATAAACATATACTCACCTTCCGAGGGCCCTTTGTAGTTCGGTCACATGACCGTGACGTGATGGCAGGTCGTTCTCGCGCAGGCGCGCAGGACCTGTGATGACGTCGCGGTCACGTCACCTTGACGTCATGGCAGGTCCTTCTCGCGCAGGGCCTGTGATGACGTCGCGGTCACATGACTGTAACATCATGGCAGGTCCTTCTCCCATACCGTCCTTGCCACTGGAACCTGCCGCTTGCATGGAGCGGTCACCGTAGCCAGGAGCGGGAAAGGCGGCGGAAGGTGAGTATATAATGATTTTTAATTTTGTAATTATTTTTAACATTAGATGTTTTTACTATTGACGCTGCATAGGCAGCATCAATAGTAAAAACTTGGTCACACAAGGTTAATAGCGGCGGTAACGGAGTGAGTTACCCGCGGCATACCCGCGGCATAACGCGGGCCATTACCACTGGCATTAACCCTGTGTGAGCGGTGGCTGCAGGGAGTATGGAGCGGGCGCCGGGCACTGACTGCAGGGGAGTAGGGAGGGACTAATCGGACTGTGCCCGTAGCTGATTGGTTGCGGCAGCCATGACAGGCAGCTGGCGAGACCAATCAGCGACTTGGATTCCATGACAGACAGAGGCCGTGACCAATGAATATCCGTGACAGATAGAAGGACAGACAGAAAGACGGAAGTAACCCTTAGACAATTATATAGTAATTTCTTTTCAGGTTACAATGTTATTCTATGGTTCTGTGCACATGACCTCTTTTTTCCTCGAACCAAGCTGGTATGAGAAAAAAAAATCACAGCAAGCCCGAGTGAAATCCAATAATCGGACTGCGCTCGGCCATGCAAGTCAATGAGTCCATCGAAAAAATCAGTCCGCATTCAGATGACATCTGAGTGCAGTCTACTTTCTATGGACTGACAGATATTCTCCTCATCTGAGAGAATCCGATCACACTATGATCACATACCGATCAAACTCTAATCAAAGTGTGATTAGCATAATCGTTCTGATTCTCAGATAAGAGAATATACGCTCATGTGACCCTAGCCTTAATATCTCACCAATAACAGTGTGATCCTGTAATATAAAGTTATCGGTGAAACAAGTCAGCCCATGAATTTTCCTGGGTCCTGATTCCACGATTAACTGTGAGCGGTATTACTGTAAAGTGGAAGGAACCGCAGCAATTCAGCCACAAAGTAACAGACCACATAAAGTTTCAGAGCAGGGCACCGAGTGCCGAGGAGCAGAGGGCATAAAAGTCACGACCACTCTGCAGAGTCCAAACCTCCACTGGCATTAACGTCAGCACAAAAACTGGGCCAGATATCACTGGACCCTGGAGCAGTGGAAATGTGTTCTGTGGAGCGACGGATCACACTTCTCTATCTGGCATCTGACGGATGAGTCTGGGTTTGGTGAATTCCAGGAAAGGATTACTCGCCTGACTGCACCATGCCAACTGTAAAGTTTGGTGGAGAATGGATAATGTTGTGGGGACGATAGGGAGCGATTCTGTTAATTCCAGCAAAGGAAAATCTTAATGCTTCAGTTTATCCAGACATTTCAAACAATTGTATGTTTTCTACTTTAAGGGAACAGCCCATTGGACAAATCAAGCTCCATAAAGATATGGTTGGGTTAGTTTGGTGTGGAACAACTTGCCCTGACCTCAAACCCATCCAACACCCTTGAGATTAGCTTGAGTAGAAATTGAGAGCCAGGCCCTTTCATCAGTATCTGGACTGTGTTTGTGGGAATTTGTGACCATTCATCCAAAAGAACATTTGTGAGGTCAAAATCTTGTAGAAAGCCTTCCCAGAAGAGTGGACATTGTTATCGCTGCCAATGGGGAATCAACTCTATTTCAATGCCTATAGCTTTAGAATGGGACGTCATGCATGGTTCCTGTGTAATAGAGTGCAGGGTTGAGTATCTCACCACGGAACAGACAGACAAACTGTTGAGGGGAATTTATTAACAGGAGTAAGATTCTCCTCGCAGGGAGTAAACAGGGGGTTAATAGAGATAAAGCAAACAGTAAACAGCTAAGCGGAATCGCAAAGGTTAACGAATGTTCTGGTAACTTATCAATCCAGAGAGGTCCTGACTTGAGGGTCCTTATTCCAACGTGCATACAGTCACCAGCAGTGCTTGCAGTTTACTTGTCACATTCAGGGGTTCTGGCTTGTCACTGCAGTCACTGGGCCTGCGCGCTCAGGTCACTGTCAGGAGATGCGTCTTTTCAGATTACGGAGGCTGCCAAGTCCACACTCTCACATCCAGCCTTCACTATGGTGGGTATCTTAGCCTCAGTGCCCTCATGGGGAGCACTACCTTTAGGGGAGCACGGTGCTGCAGCCTGCCCTCTCTTTGGCGCGCTGCCCTCTCTCTGCTCTCCCGCTCTTTTCTGACCACACCCCTCTCTCTTTCTCTTTCCTCCCAGCAGTCACCTGGTTCCCTCTGTCAAGTCTTATCCCCAACAACCCAGCTGTCTGACTAAGTGGTTCCAGGTAAGGAGCAGGGAAAGCAACCTCCTTACATTCCCCCTCTCTTAAAGGGACTCTGTCACCTGAATTTGGAGGGAACAATTTTCAGCCATAGAGGCGGGGTTTTCGGGTGTTTGATTCACCCTTCAATGAACTTCAATCCAATATTGCAGCCAGCATGCAGCCAGCGGGTAAGGAAAGGGTGAATAAAACACCCGAAAACCCCGCCTCTATGGCTGAAAATTGTTCCCTCCAAATTCAGGTGACAGAGTCCCTTTAAAGCTCGCCATTCCACGGGCGAGGACTCTTCGTGCTTCTCATTGTTCTTTTGAGGGGAGTCAGATACCTGCAATCCTCGCATCTCCTTTTGCCTTTCTTCTTGCACATACTCCCAAACTAAATAATCTAGGAGCTGTTCATCAGTCAGGTTGAGATATGCTTTCTCTGCTTCTTCAACAACTGCTGTCCTCTTCTTCTTTTTCTTCTTAGCCTTGCCGATAGCAAGTGTTTGCGTAGGGGCTTCTTGCTCGGGTTCCTCAGTCTGGGGGCTTAGTACAGGTAATTCTTCTCTATAGCGCCCCCTCTCTTTGACAGGAGCATATTAGTCCAAAGTAGAAGCAGATGGATTACGACCATGCAAGCCGGATTCTTCGTCATCTGCGCTGGGCTCTGCGGGCATCACTTCCCAGGGCTTCTCATCCACACGCCCCGTCTCACACAGCTGTTCCATTTCCTCTGTCCGATCAGGATCTTGTGAGCTGACAGCCAGCATACTCTTCACCTCAGGGGATGATATTAGTGGTTCCTCCTTCTCATTGACGAGGACCTCGAAAACGAGCATCGCAGGAGCACTTGGCACTTTCTCTCCTTCGGGAACTCGTGCTGGGCAAGGTAGTAAAGCACTTCGGTGGTCTTCTCGAGTGGATGTCCCTTTCTTCCCTCCGGGCTGAGTCTCACAGACAAAACCTTCAGACCCAGGCTGGAGTCCCACCAGGCTCGCCTTCACGTGTTGGGACAGCGCAGTCATTCCACCGGAGATGCTTGACACCCTCTCCACCTCTCCTTGGCGTCCGACATTGTGGTATTGTCTTGCCTTAGGTGGAACTCTTCTCTTCCTGCCATACCATTCTCTCCAGGGGAGACGTTCCCTCCAGTTAGCAGGACCCTCAGAGGGGTGAGGTGGATCTCTGCCACCGCTCTTCTCGGGTAGGGCAATTTCTGGACATGTGTCCCACCCTTCTGCATGACCAGCATTCACGTCTGCGTCTCTCTGGAGGGCGCTTCAGTCTGGATCGTCAACCTTGGCGGGGGACATATCTCATCTGCGGTTGCTCTTCACCCCAGGATACGGAGTTACACTCTGGGGCCACCACTGAAGCCTTCTTCATGCTGCGCACCTCTCCTCTATCTCTTTCTGGCGGCTTCTGCACGTTACCTCGGGGTACGCCGCTGGTCCCCAAAATGGCAGTCAGGGCTTTCCCCAGACTCTCAATCTCTTCCCAGATTCTTCTTATATTTAACCGGGAATCCCAGGTCCACATCGCCTCCTCTTCATTTTGACTGGGTGCTCCGCAGTTGTAGCATGTAGGCAGTCTTCTTCGCCAAGCGGCATTAGTCTCACTTTGGGGGCCGGTCTCTCTTTCTCGCACCGGAGGGCTGTACTCTGTAGCAGGGGTCTTCTTATATTCAGCTACTTCCTCATGGACTCGCTTAACCTCCTTCTTCAAGCCTTCAACCCATTGAGGGGCAGTTACCTCCCCGCTCCATACCTTTCCCACTGGCACTACCACCCCTTGCCCTTGCTCGCGCATACGTGCCTCACTCCCGACCTCAGAGAAGGTCATATCTGGCTTTACACGCATGAGCTCTCGCAGGGCCTGTTTTATCAACACATCTCGCACGCCTGTCACCAGTTGGTCTCGCAGCACAACGTCAACTGACCCCACACCTATGCTGTCATTCCGTATAATGGCAGTATGAAGCTCTGGAGTGTATTCATATATTGCGTCACGGTCTCCCCCTCTCTTTGTACCCGGAGAAACAGTCGCATGCGCAGCTCCCCTATGTCAGTGGGGTCCCCATGCGTCTCCTCAAGTATACGTAATACTTTGTCCAGGGCATTTCTCGCCTGGGGGGGTCTGAGCATAACAGAGTCCCGTGCATCCCCCTCTAGGGCCATCACAGCTATTTCCGCCTGCAGAGCTGGCGTCATAGGATGCATCCGCATCATCCCTCGGATGCGCTCCGTCCAACCTCACAACATGACATCGCTCCCCGAGAATTTTGGCAGGTTAACCAACATGGCTACCAGGGAGATGCTAGACCTGGGGTCTCCCCCAACTGCTTGGTCTGCCCTTTCCGCGCTACCGTGTGACATCCTGCCGACTACGCCAAGTGTAATAGAGTGCAGGGTTGAGTATGTCACCACGGAACAGACAGACCAACTGTTGAGGGGAATTTATTAACAGTAGTAAGATTCTCCTCGCAGGGAGTAAACAAGGGGTTAATAGAGATAAAGCAAACAGTAAACAGCTAAGCGGAATCGCAAACGGTTAACGAATGTTCTGGTAACTTATCAATCCAGGGAAGTCCTGACTTGAGGGTCCTTATTCCAACGTGGATACAGTCACCAGCAGTGCTTGAGATCCTGAAGTCTCTCCTCTGTCTCTTGGGAACTGGAGACTCCGGGGTTAAGTCTTTTCTTCCAGTGAAGCTGAAAGCAGGAAGTAACTCAGCCACTCTGCTGTGAGTCTCTGTATATCAGGCTGGCAGGCTTTCTGCAGTTGCAATGCTACACACACACACTGAGCAGTTTACTTGTCACACTCAGGGGTTCTGGCTTGTCACTGCGGTCACCGGGGCTGCGCGCTCAGGTCACTGTCAGGAGATGCGTCTTTTCAGATTACGGAGGCTGCCAAGTCCACACTCTCACATCCAGCCTTCACTATGGTGGGTATCTCAGCCTCAGTGTCCTCACAGGGAGCACTACCTTTAGGGGAGCACGGCGCTGCAGCCTGCCCTCTTTGGCGCGCTGCCCTCTCTCTGCTCTCCCGCTCTTTTCTGACCACACCCCTCTCTCTTCCTCTCTCCTCCCAGAAGTCACCTGGTCCCCTCTGTCCAGGGCAGAAAGTCTTCCCCCCAACAACCCAGCTGTCTAAGTGGTTCCAGGTAAGGAGCAGGGAAAGCAACCTCCTTACACCTGTAGGTGTAAGCTGCAGGTGTCTGGGTACTTTTGTCCATGTAAGTAGAAAACATCCAGAAGATTTCAGGAAAAAGGGGAGACCACCTTGACTCCCGGAAGAGAGGAAGAGTCGGTAGATCTCTCAAGCGGTGTAGAAACCTGAAAATCTTAAGGTTTCTTGCTCATGGAATGTTTCGCAAGCCTGTATGTTCCCCGGCGGTAGCTACAAAAGTTTTCAGGGATGCATATAATCTCATGGAGTATCAGGATGATTTATCCCTCAAAAATTGTGTTTGTGACCATCAGGTTAGACTTATAGTTGACTGATATGAGACGCCATCTGGTTTTCTGTCTTTAGTAATCGGACATGTACGCTGACAATCAGAGTGACTATGTTAACGTCTACTTTTACACAGTATGGATGCTTTATAATACATAGCTATTGTTGACTTATTTGTATCATCAGTCCCAGTGGCGCTGCTACAATGTAATAATGATTGTGCGGACTCCAATGTGAACACCATGCTTTAACAAGCGGGGAGGGGAGGAGGGCTGGCTCCTGCCTATGCTCCCTGTCCATTACTTTCCCACACTGGGATCATGTAATTGTCAGGCATGAGCAGTGTAAAGTGAACGCTTGTTTCCCCTTTAAGATTGAGTGACTCCAGGCTGTCTCCTCCTCCCCTGGTGACACAGCAGTTGTAAATGTCCTATCAGTAATTTAAAGCTCGGAGACTCCTCCTTGTAGTGAGGACTGTGGGCTGATGGAAATGTAGTGAGCAGTCTGAGACAGGCACTGGGTGAATCATTAGCCAACTGCCTCACTGGGATGCTTTTGTCTGGAGTCTAAAAGGAAAATATATACATTTACACAGACACTGCAATATCTGCTTCCTTCCTTCCTGACTGTCTCTTTTGATTTTGGGGTTTTACCAATAAACCAAAGTGGATGTAATATCTGGTGGATCTCCAGTCCAAAATGCTGCTGGTTTCCCAGCGCACAGAAGCACCACGCATGGAGCCCTATATACCAGTAAGTAACACGCAGTGCCTGTAGCTACACCTCTCCCTAAAGTGTCATTGTACCCCATCATCCCAGACGACAAACCTCCGGGCTTGTGACTCGGACCATGAAGTGTGCGTCAAAGTGTGCAGTATGTATCTGAATAGGTTTACAGCGGCGAATCCATCGGCAAAGTGTGATCGGCGAAGGGTCGGACATGATTGCAGGGCTCGTCATTATATAATGAGCATTACCAGACTAAACAATTGCCAAAGCGTGACTGATCAGACTGGAAGAAGCGGCTATTATGGCTTCTATAATAATAATCTTTATATATAATGTGTGGCAGGGAGCAAGGACAGCTGCCCAGCGCCTGGATTATTGGTAGCCGCCTGGCGAGCCGTGCTGCTGCCTTATTTTACAGTTGCGGTGTTACTGAAATAATGTCTGAATTATCCTAGATTAATGCCGCCGACTGCACTGGGGCGCGGAGGGGGGGACTAATAGGATTAAAATTTGCCAATAAACTCCGGCTTGGAATATCCCTGTGTAAGCCGAGGGGTCTGCCTTATGCCCCCAATGTTGCTGTATAGTAGCCACCGGTGGGTTGTGGAGGGGTTACACCGCCCAGACTACATATGGGCTCGCACTACACTGTACTATTGGTACCAGCTCTCCCATTCATAGTGCCGCCTAGTCATCTGGCACAGTAAGAGGCACAATGACTTCATTTGATGCCATTCTACGCAGGTCACAGGTCACCGCAGTGTCACCAGGAATGAAGAGACCACAAGGCTTCTGCAGATCTGCCGCTATCCATTCTGGTATTAATTATGTAATTGCCATACTCAGCTTTTCCATGTTCTGGTTCCATACCATGAGTAGGACCAATGGAGCATGTGCTAATGCAGCAGCTACACCCCTCCATAGCCAGTTATTGGGATCTGTTGTAAGCTGAAGACTTTGATAAATGCGCCGCCTCCTCTGCTTTGGTAAAGTGACACCTGCCTTGCAGACTTGTATTGTCAACCAGTGGTGAGGCTGGAGCTGATGTGCTGGAGTCCTGTCCAGCAGGGGGTGAATGTGTGTTCTGTGCACTGCTCAGCTATCTGGGAGGACTTGATGATCATTGTGTGCCTTGTATGGATACGAATGTGGCAGAGCTGAGTTTGTCAGGCGCAGCAGAGTTGAATTTGTCAGATGTAGCAGAGCTGAATTTGTCAGGTATAGCAGAGCTGAATTTGTCAGGTATAGCAGAGCTGAATTTGTGGGGTGTAGCAGAGTTCAGTTTGTCAGGTATAGAAGAGCTGAATTTGTCAGGTTTAGCAGATCTGAATTTGTCAGGTGTAGCAGAGCTGAACTTGTCAGGTGCAGCAGAGCTGAATTTGTCAGGTGTAGCAGAGCTGAATTTGTCAGATGTAGCAGAGCTGAATTTGTCAGGTGTAGCAGAGCTGAGTCTGTCCGGTGGAGCAGAGCTATGTTTGTCAGGCATAGCAGGGCTGAGTTTGTCAGGTATAGCAGAGCTGAATTTGTTAGGTGCAGCAGAGCTGAATTTGTTAGGTGCAGCAGAGCTGAGATTGTCAGATGCAGCAGAGCTGAGTTTGCAGTTTTTAGCAAATCACCCAGTGAGTGCTCAATGTTTTAACATATGGCCTTCTGTAAACCAATTGCAGATACTTGTCCAATCCAAATTTTGCCCCCTCTGTTTGTAAACAGAAGGCCAGTATGTATAACTATGGATGTGAGCGTTCCCAGGCACTGATCACACAGGCAGACATTTTTCGATACTTTCTGTCACTAATCCCATTAAGATCACAAATGGAACAATAGGTTGCAGCCGCTGGCAGGTATTGATGGCAGACCTCGCATTATGTAGCGTCCCTGTAATTGCGCTCGTCCTTATTGCATTGGTTTGCACTGGCGCTGAACACGTTAATAGTTGGTGTTCCGGCAGCAACTCGCACGGCCAGGAGAAATAGATTTTGTTGAAAGGAAAACACCCTCGGAGCCTCCAGACACAGTGTGGGAGCCTGGAGCCGGCTCGTGTTTTTTAAAACTGGTTTCTTTTCCCCCACCCACTCACTGATTAACCCCTGCCTGGCTGCGGCGTACAGTGAGGCGGAGCGCCGCACAGGAAGGAGGGTGCCGGGGTTAACACTGTGATTTCCTGGTGGCTGTCCTCTAGGAGTCAGTGGCAGCGCCTGTCAGCCCATTGTGTACATTATACCCGCACACATGGCGGCGCTTCCTTTCTCTGTGAGGAGCATGTTCTGTACACGGAGCCTCCTGCTGCATTGTCCTTAGGAGCCGGCCAGCTCCATCGCATCCTACCTGCTGCATTGTCCCTAGGAGCCGGCCAGCTCCATCGCATCCTACCTGCTGCATTGTCCCTGGAAGCCGGCCAGCTCCATCGTATCCTACCTGCTGCATTGTCCCTAGGAGCCGGCCAGCTCCATCGCATGCTACCTGCTGCATTGTCCCTAGGAGCCGGCCAGCTCCATCGCATCCTACCTGCTGCATTGTCCCTAGGAGCCGGCCAGCTCCATCGCATCCTACCTGCTGCATTGTCCCTAGGAGCCGGCCAGCTCCATCGCATCCTACCTGCTGCATTGTCCCTGGGAGCCGGCCAGCTCCATCGCATCCTACCTGCTGCATTGTCCCTGGGAGCCGGCCAGCTCCATCGCATCCTACCTGCTGCATTGTCCCTGGGAGCCGGCCAGCTCCATCGCATCCTACCTGCTGCATTGTCCCTAGGAGCCGGTCAGCTCCATCGCATCCTACCTGCTGCATTGTCCCTGGGAGCCGGTCAGCTCCATCGCATCCTACCTGCTGCATTGTCCCTGGGAGCCGGTCAGCTCCATCGCATCCTACCTGCTGCATTGTCCCTAGGAGCCGGCCAGCTCCATCATCCTACCTGCTGCATTGTCCCTAGGAGCCGGCCAGCTCCATCGCATCCTACCTGCTGCATTGTCCCTAGGAGCCGGCCAGCTCCATCGCATCCTACCTGCTGCATTGTCCCTGGGAGCCGGCCAGCTCCATCGCATCCTACCTGCTGCATTGTCCCTAGGAGCCGGACAGCTCCATCGCATCCTACCTGCTGCATTGTCCCTGGGAGCCGGCCAGCTCCATCGCATCCTACCTGCTGCATTGTCCCTGGGAGCCGGCCAGCTCCATCGCATCCTACCTGCTGCATTGTCCCTAGGAGCCGGTCAGCTCCATCGCATCCTACCTGCTGCATTGTCCCTAGGAGCCGGCCAGCTCCATCGCATCCTACCTGCTGCATTGTCCCTAGGAGCCGGCCAGCTCCATCGCATCCTACCTGCTGCATTGTCCCTGGGAGCCGGTCAGCTCCATCGCATCCTACCTGCTGCATTGTCCCTGGGAGCCGGTCAGCTCCATCGCATCCTACCTGCTGCATTGTCCCTAGGAGCCGGCCAGCTCCATCATCCTACCTGCTGCATTGTCCCTAGGAGCCGGCCAGCTCCATCGCATCCTACCTGCTGCATTGTCCCTAGGAGCCGGCCAGCTCCATCGCATCCTACCTGCTGCATTGTCCCTGGGAGCCGGCCAGCTCCATCGCATCCTACCTGCTGCATTGTCCCTAGGAGCCGGACAGCTCCATCGCATCCTACCTGCTGCATTGTCCCTGGGAGCCGGCCAGCTCCATCGCATCCTACCTGCTGCATTGTCCCTGGGAGCCGGCCAGCTCCATCGCATCCTACCTGCTGCATTGTCCCTAGGAGCCGGTCAGCTCCATCGCATCCTACCTGCTGCATTGTCCCTAGGAGCCGGCCAGCTCCATCGCATCCTACCTGCTGCATTGTCCCTAGGAGCCGGCCAGCTCCATCGCATCCTACCTGCTGCATTGTCCCTGGGAGCCGGTCAGCTCCATCGCATCCTACCTGCTGCATTGTCCCTGGGAGCCGGTCAGCTCCATCGCATCCTACCTGCTGCATTGTCCCTAGGAGCCGGCCAGCTCCATCATCCTACCTGCTGCATTGTCCCTAGGAGCCGGCCAGCTCCATCGCATGTTACCTGCTGCATTGTCCCTAGGAGCCGGCCAGCTCCATCGCATGCTACCTGCTGCATTGTCCCTAGGAGCCGGCCAGCTCCATCGCATGCTACCTGCTGCATTGTCCCTGGGAGCCGGCCAGCTCCATCGCATCCTACCTGCTGCATTGTCCCTACGAGCCGGCCAGCTCCATCGCATCCTACCTGCTGCATTGTCCCTAGGAGCCGGCCAGCTCCATCATCCTACCTGCTGCATTTTCCCTTGGAGCCGGCCAGCTCCATCGCATCCTACCTGCTGCATTGTCCCTAGGAGCCGGCCAGCTCCATTGCATCCTACCTGCTGCATTGTCCCTACGAGCCGGCCAGATCCATCGCATCCTACCTGCTGCATTGTCCCTGGGAGCCGGCCAGCTCCATCGCATCCTACCTGCTGCATTGTCCCTAGGAGCCGGCCAGCTCCATTGCATCCTACCTGCTGCATTGTCCCTAGGAGCCGGCCAGCTCCATCATCCTACCTGCTGCATTGTCCCTACGAGCCGGCCAGCTCCATCGCATCCTACCTGCTGCATTGTCCCTAGGAGCCGGCCAGCTCCATCGCATCCTACCTGCTGCATTGTCCCTAGGAGCCGGCCAGCTCCATCGCATCCTACCTGCTGCATTGTCCCTAGGAGCCGGCCAGCTCCATCGCATCCTACCTGCTGCATTGTCCCTAGGAGCCGGCCAGCTCCATCGCATCTTACCTGCTGCATTGTCCCTGGGAGCCGGACAGCTCCATCGCATCATACCTGCTGCATTGTCCCTAGGAGCCGGCCAGCTCCATCGCATCCTACCTGCTGCATTGTCCCTAGGAGCCGGCCAGCTCCATCGCATCCTACCTGTTGCATTGTCCCTAGGAGCCGGCCAGCTCCATCATCCTACCTGCTGCATTGTCCCTAGGATCCGGCCAGCTCCATCATCCTACCTGCTGCATTGTCCCTAGGAGCCGGCCAGCTCCATCGCATCTTACCTGCTGCATTGTCCCTTGGAGCCGGCCAGCTCCATCGCATCTTACCTGCTGCATTGTCCCTTGGAGCCGGCCAGCTCCATCGCATCCTACCTGCTGCATTGTCCTTAGGAGCCGGCCAGCTCAATCATCCTACCTGCTGCATTGTCCCTTGGAGCCGGCCAGCTCCATCATCCTACCTGCTGCATTGTCCCTTGGAGCCGTCCAGCTCCATCGCACCCTACCTGCTGCATTGTCCCTTGGAGCCGGCCAGCTCCATCGCATCCTACCTGCTTCATTGTCCCTAGGAGCCGGACAGCTCCATCGCATCCTACCTGCTGCATTGTCCCTAGGAGCTGGCCAGCTCCATCATCCTACCTGCTGCATTGTCCCTAGGAGCCGGCCAGCTCCATCGCATCCTACCTGCTGCATTGTCCCTAGGAGCCGGCCAGCTCCATCATCCTACCTGCTGCATTGTCCCTAGGAGCCGGCCAGCTCCATCATCCTACCTGCTGCATTGTCCCTAGGAGCCGGCCAGCTCCATCATCCTACCTGCTGCATTGTCCCTAGCAGCCGGCCAGCTCCATCATCCTACCTGCTGCATTGTCCCTAGGATCCGGCCAGCTCCATCATCCTACCTGCTGCATTGTCCCTAGGAGCCGGCCAGCTCCATCGCATCCTACCTGCTGCGTTGTCCCTAGGAGATGGCCAGCTCCATCATCCTACCTGCTGCATTGTCCCTAGGAGCCGGCCAGCGCCATCGCATCCTACTTGCTGCATTGTCCCTAGGAGCCGGCCAGCTCCATCATCCTACCTGCTGCATTGTCCCTAGCAGCCGGCCAGCTCCATCATCCTACCTGCTGCATTGTCCCTAGGATCCGGCCAGCTCCATCATCCTACCTGCTGCATTGTCCCTAGGAGCCGGCCAGCTCCATTGCATCCTACCTGCTGCATTGTCCCTAGGAGCCGGCCAGCTCCATCGCATCCTACCTTCTGCATTGTCTCTAGGAGCCGGCGAGCTCCATCGCATCCTACCTGCTGCATTGTCCCTGGGAGCCGGCCAGCTCCATCACATCCTACCTGCTGCATTGTCCCTAGGAGCCGGCCACCTCCATCATCCTACCTGCTGCATTGTCCCTAGGAGCCGGCCAGCTCCATCGCATCTTACCTGCTGCATTGTCTCTTGGAGCCGGCCAGCTCCATCGCATCCTACCTGCTACATTGTCCTTAGGAGCCGGCCAGCTCCATCATCCTACCTGCTGCATTGTCCCTTGGAGCCGGCCAGCTCCATCGCATCCTACCTGCTGCATTGTCCCTAGGAGCCGGCCAGCTCCATCATCCTACCTGCTGCATTGTCCCTTGGAGCCGTCCAGCTCCATCGCACCCTACCTGCTGCATTGTCCCTTGGAGCCGGCCAGCTCCATCGCATCCTACCTGCTTCATTGTCCCTAGGAGCCGGACAGCTCCATCGCATCCTACCTGCTGCATTGTCCCTAGGAGCTGGCCAGCTCCATCGCATCCTACCTGCTGCATTGTCCCTAGGAGCCGGCCAGCTCCATCATCCTACCTGCTGCATTGTCCCTAGGAGCCGGCCAGCTCCATCGCATCCTACCTGCTGCATTGTCCCTAGGAGCCGGCCAGCTCCATCATCCTACCTGCTGCATTGTCCCTAGCAGCCGGCCAGCTCCATCATCCTACCTGCTGCATTGTCCCTAGGAGCCGGCCAGCTCCATCGCATCCTACCTGCTGCATTGTCCCATCCCTAGGAGCCGGCCAGCTCCATCGCATCCTACCTGCTGCATTTTCCCTAGGAGCCGTCCATCTCCATCTCACCCTACCTGCTGCATTGTCCCTAGGATCCTGCCAGCTCCATCATCCTACCTGCTGCATTGTCCCTAGGAGCCGGCCAGCTCCATCATCCTACCTGCTGCATTGTCCCTAGGAGCCGGCCAGCTCCATCATCCTACCTGCTGCATTGTCCCTAGGAGCCGGCCAGCTCCATCGCACCCTACCTGCTGCATTGTCCCTAGGATCCTGCCAGCTCCATCGCATCCTACCTGCTGCATTGTCCCTAGGAGCCGGCCAGCTCCATCGCATCCTACCTGCTGCATTGTCCCTAGGATCCTGCCAGCTCCATCATCCTACCTGCTGCATTGTCCCTGGGAGCCGGCCAGCTCCATCGCATCCTACCTGCTGCATTGTCCCTAGGAGCCGGCCAGCTCCATCATCCTACCTGCTGCATTGTCCCTAGGAGCCGGCCAGCTCCATTGCATCCTACCTGCTGCATTGTCCCTAGGAGCCGGCCAGCTCCATCGCATCCTACCTGCTGCATTGTCCCTGGGAGCCGGCCAGCTCCATCGCATCCTACCTGCTGCATTGTCCCTAGGAGACGGCCAGCTCCATCGCATCCTACCTGCTGCATTGTCCCTAGGAGACGGCCAGCTCCATCATCCTACCTGCTACATTGTCCCTAGGAGTCGGCCAGCTCCATCGCATCCTACCTGCTGCATTGTCCCTAGGAGACGGCCAGCTCCATCATCCTACCTGCTGCATTGTCCCTAGGAGACGGCCAGCTCCATCATCCTACCTGCTGCATTGTCCCTAGGATCCTGCCAGCTCCATCATCGTACCTGCTGCATTGTCCCTAGGAGCCGGCCAGCTCCATCGCATCCTACCTGCTGCATTGTCCCTAGGAGACGGCCAGCTCCATCGCATCCTACCTGCTGCATTGTCCCTAGGAGACGGCCAGCTCCATCGCATCCTACCTGCTGCATTGTCCCTAGGAGCCGGCCAGCTCCATCATCCTACCTGCTACATTGTCCCTAGGAGTCGGCCAGCTCCATCGCATCCTACCTGCTGCATTGTCCCTAGGAGACGGCCAGCTCCATCATCCTACCTGCTGCATTGTCCCTAGGAGACGGCCAGCTCCATCATCCTACCTGCTGCATTGTCCCTAGGATCCTGCCAGCTCCATCATCCTACCTGCTGCATTGTCCCTAGGATCCGGCCAGCTCCATCGCATCCTACCTGCTGCATTGTCCCTAGGAGCCGGCCAGCTCCATCGCATCCTACCTGCTGCATTGTCCCTAGGAGACGGCCAGCTCCATCGCATCCTACCTACCTGTTGGCTTTGGAAAGGTGCAACTTTTTCTGCAATTATTTAACCTTGAAGTTAATGCTATGTCTGAAAATGAAAATATTCCTATATTATGTGGTCCAATTCAGGAATTTATTATTATTTATTATTATAGCGCCATTTATTCCATGGCGCGTTACAAGGAATTTTTGGGATATCCTACAAAATGAATCTGTGGCAGTGACAGGGTGCCTTGCTAATAATCCCGCCGCCTGTGCTAGAAGGAGACCCTGAATACAGCGCCTGTTTTAGGCTATGTGCACACTTTGCAGATTCCACTGCGGATTTTTCCGCAGTGGAATTCCAAAATCCGCAGTGAAAACCCATCGCGGTTTTTACTGCGGATTTATTGCGGTTTTTACTGCGTTTTCTTCTGCGGATTTTCATCTGCAGTTTTCTATTGGAGCAGGTGAAAATCCGCAGAAAAGAAGTGACATGCTGCGGAATGTAATCCGCAGCGTTTCCGCGCGGATTTTTCTGCAGCATGTGCACAGCGTTTTTTGTTTCCCATAGGTTTACATTAAAATGTAAACTCATGGGAAACTGCTGCGGATCCGCAGCGGTCAAATCCGCTGCGGATCCGCAGCAAAATCCGCAAAGTGTGAATATAGCCTTAGGCCTTGAGGACTTGACTCGAGAATCACAATCAACTGATTTTCAGGATTTCAATGCAAATAAATGTGATTCTATCGAGTTTTCTTGAATTTTACATGGGACTGCAAGCATTATCGTAACATTTGATAAACGAGAATTAAGAGTTAACAGGTTTAGCTCTGCTACATCTGAAGCATGTTGGTGAACTACAGCACCCAGCGCAGCACAGAAGATAGCAGAGTTCTGAGTGTTGAGCGATCAGTTGTTTTTTGTTTTTTTAAGACCTCCAGACCTTCCAGGGAAAGTTTGATCAGATCAGTGATGAAAGTGTTGATAACTCATTTTTAGTCTTCTGGTGCCAGCAGTGCAATTATAGTCCCTGCAGAAACGACCTGGATGGTTTGTGAAGACGGGTGAAGTCAGTTTGCCCCCCATCCCCGAGTCCCAGCGGTGCCAGGATCGCAGTCTTGGCCTTTGTCAGCGTGGCATCCTGCAGCTAATCCCTCTTGTCTGTATCTGGAGAGCGGAGCCAATCCTTATTGACACTCCCATGGAAAATAGGCTGGCAGTCATGGAAATAAAAAAAAAAAAAAAAAAGATCTTTTTTTTTTCCTTTTCTCTTTATTGCCGCCGATAACGTCCTGACACGGTATCAGAAAGCCATGCCTTGCTTTATTAGGCTATTATTGAAAAGCACACAATGCAGGATGCGAATATGGGGCAGCCATTTATTCCATGATTGCACTTGTTGCTATTATTGGCTGAGCGGTCTTTGCCCGGATGGCCCAAGTTATGGAAACCTTGTATTCAGAGCAATGTCAGCGCTTCCTGTTTATCCCACTGGAATTCCTGCCTTTATGATGGTTCTGCCCACAAAGTACCTGCCTGAGGCCGCCATGCACATTAGGTACCTGCCGCAGGCAGTCTAGGGCCCCTTTATGTACAGACCCTACCGCCCCTACACTCCACCAAGCTCTGCAGGAGAAGAGTGGGATAGATTGCTGCCAGGCAATAGTAACAAAAGGATTGGGCATATCGAAATCCAGCTGCCCCATCCTTCTCTCCAGCCATGTGCTGGTGATAGTGTGGGTAAGGGACTCTTTACACAGCAAGATGATCAGGGACCAATGTTCTTAGGAATACTTGTTCCACAATCATTTTATAGTCAGCCTGATCGGCGGTTGTTTATTGCCCCAAGTCGTCCTGTGAACACGGACATTAACGTCTCCATACGTATTAGTCCGACAGTCCTCTTAATATCAACAGGTTCAGCAACATTAAAGTGGATTTGTCACTAGGTTTCACAATACAAACTGTATACATTATTAAGTAGAGCTCTTGGACCATATGAGACTGGTGTATTTACTTTGAAAATCTATCTCAGATTAGCTGTATCATTCTGATATTAAAAAAAGCAGTGAGAGAGCTTCCGAGTCCAAGTGTATTATTATTATCATTATTATTTATTATTATAGCGCCATTTATTCATTTATTCCATGGCGCTTTAAATGTGAAAAGGGGTGTACATAATAAAAATCTAGTAAAAAATCTAGTACAGTGATCTTAAACAATACAAGTCACCGACTAATACAGGAGGAGAGGACTCTGCCAGCGAGGACTCACAAGCTACAAGTGTATGCAGTCTGACAGCTGCAGCTTGTACTGAGCAGCGTGAGACCTCAGCAGAGAGGTGGTGCACTGAGGAGCTGTCAGTGAGGACAGGTGGGCAGAGATTGAGTTCGATTTTTATAAAGAATTGTTACAGCAATTTTGACATGGCTCTTTAAAGTAAATACACCAGACTCATCAGGTCTAAGAGCTCTACTCAATAATGTGTAGAGTTGGTATTATGAAATCTGATGAGCGATCTCCTGTAACCTGATATATATGGCCACATGTAAAGTGCATGAGTATCGAGCTCACCTACCATAAATTAGTAGACTTTACCCATCATGTATTATTTTATTGGTCGCCATATTGGCTGGGACTGGCTTTCCACAATCAGCAGATTGCTCTGACGGCTCCCATATTAAACGGGTTATCTATAATGAGACAATCCTCTATTACCATAACATTAATATTATTCTGAGCAGCCAAAATCCGCAGGTCCCCGGGAAATCTTGAATGTGGACAGACAAGGTATTGGTTCCTTACGTGTGTCTGAAGAGACCCATTCTCGGAGCCCTAAGATGTGCTTCGTGTCCACCCCCACTGCCTTATTTCTGAGATCAGTGTCAAGGGACCAGATGTAACAATATAGTCCAACAGGAAATTAGAAAAAAACAATTATTCCGCTTATCAAATATACCGTATTCCTTAATAGAAGGAAATTGATCTCTTTGGCCACAACCTTGGGATTATACCCAGATAACCATCAAAGAAAAACAATAACAATACATTTGCATACAGGGGCCTGTTCTGTAAATTGATACCAATTTATATAATCCCTGTTATGCAATAAAGTATCTGAACCCCATTTATTACAGTTATATATGGTTTTCGCTTTGAATTGCTTTATTGTATATATCTCTATGGTGTGTGGTTTTTTTTATGTGTATTAATGCTACAGTCCGACACATAACTTGATATTGAGTATTATGAGGCACAGTAGGCTTCTGCCTATGGACTGCAGAGTTTGTGGGGCAACTCTTTTTTTTTTTTTTTTTTTTTTACAAAATATATCAGGTAAAGTCTGGTCTAATTTGACTAGTTTGTTGAAGGGTAACTTAATTAAAAGCAAACTATTTCATTAACTTACATTGCATTAGACAATTATGTGGCATGTGAGATGTAGTTAGGTGGGGGTGTTTAACCGAGAAAAAATGGTTGACTTCTAACTACTTTTTTTTAGCACTCTCAGTCTGCTAGTCTCTCATTAGTAAACTGCTCAATACCTGGGGCGAATTACAAGAGAGCCCTTTCCCCATTTCCTCTTCTGGGAGGAATGATTCTAGTTGGTCAAAGTAGGACTGTTAAAAGTATAATTAGTGCAATGAAGAAAAAAAATGCAGTATACGTAAACGGTCTTAAAGCGGCTCTGTCTTTAGATTTTACTATACAAACTGAAAACATTGTTAAATAAATAAATCTCTTAGACCTGATGAGGCTCATGTATTTACTTTGAAAGTACACGTCAAATTGTCCTCATAATCCTTTTTAAAAATAGACTTAAAACACTAATTTTAATATTAGGTGGGAAAAAAATTGGCAAAATGATCACACAGCCATTTTGACATGGATTTAAATAGAAAGTACATCGGCCTCATCAGGTATAAGACATTTACACAACTCACAAAAAGTTAGAGATATTTGGCGAAATTTCAAGCTGATCCTAAAATGGACTGTAACCTTTTGAGGTGAACTTTATGTGACCGTCTCTAAACTTCATGCACACGTCTAACTGTTTTGATGTTTCCGTACTTTTTGCACAACTTGCTGTTTTCAGACAAGGAGCTTAATGGTAAAACTCAGAGCAGGCGTTAGATCCATGACTCGGCCAGTGCATTTCAGGGTTCAGTCAGAAATGGTATTTGGTCCTTCAGCCTCATCCACAATGATGACCGCTTCATGGTCAACCATGCCCCTCGGAACCGGATGATGAACGTCCCACAACTCAAGTGTCACGTCAGTGTCGCCATTTCCATCAGCGTGGTCCCAGATGACCAGGCACGGGCATCATCATCGTGCATGGACCAGGGAACCAGCGCTGTTCACTGAGCAGAAATGATGGCCACCAACGATGTTGGAGATGTCAAGGAGAGCGCTCTGCACCAGCCACTGTTGGCCACCAAAGGCTTCTCTGTTGACGTGTTACGGGGTGGCTAGTTACTACAGAACTGCCCTACACCTTGTGAATGGCACAGTGACAAGCCCCTACTACTCCAATAACATCATGGCTCCAGTCATTGTGCGTCTGCACGAACACCACAGGCCTAATTACACCCTCATGGACGCTCATCGAGGTCGCATCATGAGCGAAGGGTTCCTGGAGACTGAGGTACCTCAAATGGAGCGGCCTGCCCTTTCTCCAGACCTGAATCCCATAGAAAACCTATGGGATCAGCTGAGTGACCATGTAGAGGCTCGAAGCTCTGTACCCCAGAACGTCAATGTCCTGAGGGACGCCCATCAAGAAGAGTGAGATGCCATGCCTCAGACAATAACTCCACTTGTGAAGAGCAGGAGATGTCATCATCAAGCAGTAGTTGATGCTCAAGGCCACAGGACAAGTTATTGAGACATTTTTTGAGGGTTCAGTTGCGACCCGAAAGGTACCACGACTGCGACAAGCAAGGCCCAAAAATCCAACTCTTTCTGGCTTGTCGCAGTGGTGGCACAATGCTGGTCCCAATGTGACATCATTCACTGCTTTCACTGCGGCAGAGAGCAATCTTTGACCGCGTGACCTGCTTTGCTGCCAAAGTCTACGTGTATCTGCAGTTCAAATATTCTTCTTCTAGTGCAAATAAATCGAGGATTTTTAGTGGGTCGGACTTATAAAGGATACCTCTTTTTCAGGCATTTTCCGCCTGGAATCTGTCCAAAAAAAAAAATGCAGAAAAACCGCCACATGAAAATATACAATAAAAAAATTGCAGCATGCTGCGAATGCATCCAATGATTGAATTGGACTATACAAGTCTATGGGTGTGCGTGTGAAACATCGGACTGCACTCGGATGTCATCTGAGTGCAGTCAGACATCCGCAGACACATAGAATGGAGAAATGAAGTTCTCCGTCTTCTCCGTACCTGTGCTGTAATTATTTCACGTGAGAGAATCGGATTACACTTAGGTGACACTCGGCTCCAACCCTCGCAGAGTTTGATCTGAGTGACATTAGCATAATTGGTCCAATTCTCTCGCATGAAAGAATCGACAGCCTTAGGGTAGGTTCAGACGACCGATTTCTCCGCATCCAGAAAAACAGTCCAATTATTGTGATGAGACTTTGATCAGAGTTTCATCAGACTTCGACTAGAGTGTGGTACGAGTGTCATCAGCTTTGTCTCTGACATAGAGCGGGGAAAAAAAAGTTTCTCTACGTTCTCCATTTTGTCAGTTGGTAAAAATCGGCCTGCACTCAGATGGCATCTGAGTGCAGTCTGTTGATTTTCACGGACCCATAGACTTGCATTGCTGATTTTGATCTGACATAAGGATCAAAATCAAACATTTCTCCGATTGTTTTCTGCAGAACAAAATCAGACGTGCGCACATAGAATATCATAGTTCCGAGTGCTCTCCGTGAAAGCCGCAGATAGCACTCGTTTGCATGAGCCCTTACAGTGGATATCATAGACTTTTCTGAGCAGATAAACTGGTGTAAGGAGACCACCCCTTTCTTTTCTGGCTCACAGTGTGGTCCCAAGCCAGAAACCCCTCCTTATGTCGGCGGCCGTGAACAATAATAACCCTTTAGACTCACAGTAAGTATTCCAGCCCTTGTGTGTGAAGTTTACAGGGCACTTAAAAGAGTGACTAAGTCAATGTTCTGCAGGGAGGCGCCCGGCTGCGGCACGGCCCATCTTCACTGGCTCCAGTAAAGGTCTTTAGTGGTTTTGTTCTTTGCTGCGTTCATTCCATTATAATGGCGAGAATAATGATAATTACGATTAGAATCGTGGACGCCCCAAAGTCGCATTAGTGGTCAAAAGTAAGACGTCGTCGACAGCTAATGTTCAGCATGTGACTGAATAAAAGCGGAGGAAGGAGCGGCCGAAGACGCAGGAGCGACCGAAGCCGCAGGAGCGGCGGAAGACGCAGGAGCGGCGGAAGACGCAGGAGCGGCCGAAGACGCAGGAGCGGCCGAAGACGCAGGAGCGACCGAAGACGCAGGAGCGGCGGAAGACGCAGGAGCGGCCGAAGACGCAGGAGCGGCGGAAGATGCAAGAGCGGCGGAAGACGCAGGAGCGGCCGAAGACGCAGGAGCGGCCGAAGACGCAGGCTGCCATGGTCCTCCTCTAAGTTGGGTGACATTAGAAGACTAGACCTGTCTCGCCATTCCGAAGAGCGAACCCTCCGCAGACCTGACATGATGATGGTTCAGTTCGGAGCAGTTTTAGTCAGTTTAACCCTTCGCTGCTCCCCCCCGTCCTCACCTCAAACTTGGGGTAAAAGGCCAATTAATATGACTTGCCCTCTCTTGAATGATCTCTAATGTTTGTGTCTGTTCCTGTATAAACGGACGCCGCCATCGTCTTTGTTTCCATGACACTGGCGAAGTCTTTTGAGATTCCTTCCCAATAATTCGGCCCTCCTCCCTAACGTCTGCACCAGCTAAGAATCTGAGAAACAGGGCTAATTCGGGGGAACGACGTCTGACTTTTTTTGGGTGCTCTTTGCTTCGAAAACCGGCATAAGAAGTGAAACCGAAGAGAAAAAAACAAGATATTCTCCGAAAAAGGAGCAAAGGAACCGAAGAATACTCAGAAGTCTTGAGAGAATTAAGAGCGCAGCCCTATATAGACATTTTATAATAAACCCCCAACACATAAGTCCTACTTGTAAGATGGGTTTCTAAGAAAGCAGGGGGACAACCAGTTAAGTTTCCGCTGGAGAGGTCTCAGGTCTGCATAGTTTTGTAATTATGGAGTGCATTACTTGGCGGGATTATTTTATTGACTTATTTATTTAGTTCTAGGAAGCAAATGTAGCTAAGAAAAGTTCTAAAAAGTAACTTATGTTTTCGTGTAATAATACACAACGCGTTTCGCAGCCCGGTAAGGGTTACTGTGCTGCAGATGGGAAAGAGTTAAACGCTAAGCTGTTGAGACATGAGCAACCGCATAGGATAGGCTCTGCCATAAATAGGCTTATTTCCCTACCAGTTTCCTGTTGCTGTGGTCATGTTGCCTTCGTGTGTCCTTTTCATGGCAAATCTCCATGTCCGTTACATAAAACTTCCATTGAGCATGCGGGGAGTTGCAGCCTCGCTGGCTACAGATTACTGCATGCTACTTGTAATAAATTCCCCCCCATGCTGCTGACCTTTACAGCATTTCACCGCGTTCACGTCAGTACACCAGCACCGACAGGCACGACAGACTGTATGATAAAGAAATTGTATTCTCTGACATTTACATTTGTCTGTTTGTGTGTCGAGGCACGAGTCTAAAGATTATCCAGTGTCGGTGTTCATGGGTCACTCGTGATCTCCTCGCTGTGTCCTGGAAATGTCCATTAAGCTCTTAAAGGGAATTTGATAACCATTTTGGGGGCTCAGTGGTTAGCACAGCAGCCTTGCAGCACTAGGGTCCTGGGTACAAATCCCACCAAGGACAACATCTGCAAGGAGTTTGTATGTTCTCCCCGTGTTTGCGGGGGTTTCCTCCGGGTACTCCGGTTTCTTCCCACATTCCAAAGACATACTGATAGGGAATCTAGATTGTGAGCCCTAATGGGGTCAGTGATGATAATGTTTGTAAAGCGGGGTGGAATTAATGATGCAATAAGGAAAGAGAAATAAAATAATAAATACATGGTCGTCATAGAGGAGTCAACTTGTTTGTGCCAAAAAAGGAGAGAAGATTATGTCAACTGTGACCTAATTATGGTTATCAGGTTTCTTGCACCTTTGCAGATCCAAGTGTATGGGGCTATCAGGTGGCACACTTACTATGGAGACCCCAAATGATGCAGCAACAGTGATATTTCTCTTAGATGAAAAGCATAGAATATGCAGTGAATATATATGGGGGCATCATAGTTCCCCATTGATGTCTATGGGTGGCCTGCTACAGCTCTTGACTATATGAAGCTGTAATACTATAAGGTCTAATTGCCCCTATACACATTGATAAAAATGAAAAGCTGAAAAGCTTCAGTCAAAACACTCAAGTGAATGGTTTTATTAGCTAGCCAATCTCAGACATCATTAAGTCGACCATGTTTGATTTTTTCTGCAATAAGTCGGAGGAAAGAACATGTGTTCAAAGAACAATTGTTCCTCCATGAACAATCGTCTATTGGAAGAATATTCCCAGAAGGATCACTCATTTTCCCAGCCGGTGTTACTGAACTTGTATACCTAGGTTGCACGACTATAACGGGATTTTATGTGCATGGCTGTGTCGGCATTATGATCGTTCGTTAAATGAACGTTCAACCGACTACTTTAATCTGTTAGGTCTTTAGGGTTTCTGCTCCAACAAGACAGATGTCACCAACATGGGATTTCCTTCTTTATGCAACAATCCAACAAAATCAATAGATTTGGCAAAATGAAAATCGACCTGTTATTGTGACAGCCATTAACAGTTGCATTGTGGCTTGTCTTCGTAGACTTGGTGTCACAGACATCGGTGCCTTCTCCTGGAGCCTACTAGTTTCTCTTGGCCGCAAACTCACATCTCATTTGCAATCAAAATGAAGACAAAGAGATTCTTTCCATAAATTACAAAATGTGTAAATGAAGATATTAAATGCTTGTTTTATTAATTAAAGCTATTGTACGCGTGATGCCATTCTGTGTAAGAATATCGGTCTGGTTGGGTGCTAAAGCTGGCAATCTCCATACAGGGATTAACAAGGGTGCCTGCTCTGTGTTTTATGCTAACACCCCCTTCTCTCTGTACAATTCACATCCTTCCGTTCTGTGCTTTTCTGGAGTGAGATATTAAAGAGCAAAGCTGCTGATGTGAGAGTTTTAACATATGGTGCCTCCATGAAAGGGGACTCGAATTGGCCTTGAACCTGTCGAACTGCCCAGCTGCTTTTTGCCAGCAAGAACAGCTAATCAGCTTTTTACTTAAAAAAGAGTCGTCTCCTTGGCAGATTCACTCATGCCATCATTTTCTGTAGGTCTGGTGGAAGACATCACCTTATCTACTAGCGCGCTGACTATTAAAGCCGCATTCCGCCATAATACTGTATCCACGACTGGTGTATTGTGTGCCGTAGTGCTGAACATGGTGGGTGCACTGAGAATCACATTTGTATCAATGAGAGTCCATCACTGATGTTTAATTCGTTTGTATAGAGAATATAAATTATTTGCTGCCAGGTAAGTGCATCAATGTACGTAAGTTCTTAAAGGGAACCGGTCACATTGAGCATACGTTCCTACCTGTGGGCAGCGTGAGAAGGAGAACTTGAATTTAATTGGTTTAAAAGGGTTGTCCGGCCTTGACTATGATTCGCTCATGCCAGGAGTGGGCAGTGTGAAATTTGCATACTTCCGGCCACATTCTGACTAGTCGTGTCTCACCTCTCTCAATACTCTGGCGTTGAGTGAGGCCGTGTATGTCTAGTCGGCATGTATGTAACGCGTATACTTGCTTTGATGCTCCCGACATCAAAGAATCCTCACAGTGTGAAGAGCATGTAGTGACTGCAGACTTGTACACTAAGTCTGGACAACGCCTTTAAATTCCTGCTAAGGAGTCCAGTGGGCGGTCCTAGTTAGGAATTATGACATGCACCATAGCTGATGCAAAAACTATTTTTGACAAGCAATGAATGGCATCACGTCAATCATTAAAACGCTATTCCCGCAATTGTAAGCCTCACTACATGCGGTACTCAATATTTGCAATAATAAAAAAGTCCATAACATGATTTCTAAGTAATGACTACAAAAATATCCCATGTAATCTATTTACTGTTTGCCATTAATTGTGCCGATTTATGCAGATGATTAATATTGCCAGAACTCCTCTACTGTCTGTGCTGTGTCTATCCTAACGGTATATAGGGCAAAGAATGTAAAATTGTGCTGTCATCTATAAAACGGATATACGGTGCAGAGCATGATTCAGACCGAAAACAACAAAATGCACAGTACGTGTCTTAAGGTGCCTTCCATATGGGACTGAGCAGCTAATCGCCCCTGAGCCCAATAATTGGCCGTCTCGCTGTTTTCTCCGCAGCCAAACACCAAAATCTGTGGGGATACCTGCCGGCGGAACCCTATGAGGGGACTACAGCGCGATTTGTTTCTTTATAATAGCCTGCACCTGGGGATTAACATGGAAAGGGACAACCCCTTTAAGTTAAAATGACCAAATTCTGGGATATCCCCTTAATTACTTCTCATGAAATTCCATCAAAAAACGATATAAAACTAGTTATGCATTGTGCTGCAGAATTCAATAGAAATGAGTCATGTAAGAAACATTTGCTATGCTGCACATATCAATTATATGTTACGGAGCTGGAAGCGCATAATTAGTGAACGCAGCAAAAATACAACTGTGAAGCTTGTTTTCTATTCTCAGTGTGTATTTTATAAGGATAGATTTTGCATATATGGTTAGGATCAGAAATATTTGGACACTGACACAAGTTTTGGCATTTTAGCGGTTTACCAAAACATACTCATTGATTACAATTTTGTAATCAATATTGTCTTAAGGTGCCGACTCTCAGCCTTAGGTGCCGACTCACCTCCTAATTGGAATAAGGAGGAACTACAGCTCTATAATATGTAGCTGCCTCTTTTTCAAAGGACCAAAAGTAATTGGACAATTACCCCAAAGCTCTTTAATAGGCGGCATGGGCTATTCCCTCATAAAAATATCATCAATTAAGCAGGTGAAAGGTCTGGAGCTGATTCCAGGTATGGCATTTGCATTTGGTAGCTGTTTTTCTGTTAGCATAATAATATAATAATAATTTTTATTGATATAGCGCCAACAAATTCCGCAGCGCTTTACAAATTATAGAGGGGACTTGCACAGACAATAGACATTACAGCATAACAGAAATACAGTTCAAAACAGATACCAGGAGGAATAAGGGCCCTGCTCGCAAGCTTACAAACTATGGGGAAAAGGGGAGACACGAGAGGTGGATGGTAACAATTGCTTTAGTTATTCGGACCGGCCATAGTGTAAGGGTCGGGTGTTCATGTAAAGCTGCATGAACCAGTTACCTGCCTAAGTATGTAGCAGTACAGACACAGATGGCTATTAACTGCATAAAGTGAATGAGAACATTTATTTATTTATTTATTTATTTATTTTTAATAGGCCACACAGGGATCGTTAGGTTAATGCATTGAGGCGGTAGGCCAGTCTGAACAAATGCGTTTTTAGGGCACGCTTAAAACTGTGGGGATTGGGGATTAATCGTATTAACCTAGGTAGTGCATTCCAAAGAATCGGCGCAGCACATGTAAAGTCTTGGAGACGGGAGTGGGAGGCTCTGATTATTGAGGATGCTAACCTGAGGTCATTAGCGGAGTGGAGGGCACAGGTAGGGTGGTAGACTGAGACCAGAGAGGAGATGTAGGGTGGTGCTGAGCCATGGAGTGCTTTGTGGATGAGGGTAGTAGTTTTGTACTGGATTCTGGAGTGGATGGGTAACCAGTGTAATGACTGGCACAGGGTAGAGGCATCGGTGTAACGGTTGATGAGGAATATGATCCTGGCAGCAGCATTCAGGACAGAATATGAACCCTTGCTTTTTTGAGACTTTTTATTGAGGCCATCTTCAATGTCAGAGGACAGCAGAGCTCAACTGAACACGTCTGCTTCTACGGTATAGCCAATGGTGGGGTTCACAGCACCCAGACATCAACAACTCATAACAGTCCAGACACATTAAAAGTTTTTAGAAAAGTTAGTTACAAATGTAATTTATTGCCTGGATTACTGTGGACAATAATTGATAAGTGGCTTCTAACTAATCATTATTTTATAGGTGAATTATGTATATTTTATATTTTCTTTCCTTCGTCATCCTAAATGTAGGCAATATTCTTGCTAAAATTGCAGCCACTGGGTGCAGTAGTTATGTAATTGACCTGCATGAAACTACTTTCTCCTTGTTGGTACACGCCTCAAATGGCAGGAAACTGACAAACAGATGTGGACATAGATTAGTAGTTTAAGCTGAAAGGAATGGTTGAGGTTTTTCTGCCAAAATGGTGGCATTGCACATACATTGCTTTTTTTTTTTTTTAAATAGAGATATCGTAACAAAATCTGAAACATGACAATCCTGGAAAAAAATGGGAAAAAAAGTGTGTTTGTGCTTTATAGTTGGAAGTGTCAATCACAGCTTGTTACACTCCGTGATATCATTCCTGACTTCACTCCTTTCCCACATGTAAGATGCGTCCTCCTCTTCTCCAACTCCTCCTGCACTTGTCTTATCTGCTCTGCAGCGTCTCCCCCTCGTCCCATATTTCAGGGTACAGACCTACTGAGCCAGAAGTGTTTCTGTGCACTTTGACTATGTGGAACATTAACCTTTTTTCAGGTTGATGATGCGTTACAAAGCAGCTCTTGTGGAAAAACACTTAGAGATTCATAAACAAGCGGTATTTTAATCCTGTTACGGAATATTAGCCTGAAGCTCCAGTCTGGTACGCTTTGTCTGACATGAATCTGAATGCTGTGTTCGATCGATGCATTGTTTGACCAGTAGGGGAACGGTTTCATAGGATCAGTGCTATGGTATATGTTGGCACTATATGAAGAAATAAAAATCCACACATCCAATCCAACCCAATTCCTCCTGTAAGCGGAGACACAGGTTTAACAAGTCAGGCAACATCCTGATTTAGTTAAAAGGGTTATCCACTACTCAGACAACCCCTTATCAATCCTTTTAAAATAACACCACTTTAACTCCCTTCCGGTGACGGCGCGCTTCCAGCGGTGCCAGCACTGTCTCTCCTGACAATGGCGTAACAGTGTGACATCATGTGATCACTGCGGCCAATCGGCGGTTGTCTCACTCGCCCCGCCTTCGGACATATCACGTACATCCAGAGGAATAGTCAGCAGCAGCATTCACTTCCTCCAGATATAAGCGATTTGTCCAAAGGCGGAAAGAGTGACACGACCGCTGATTGGCCACAGTGATCACATGACGTCATACCGTTACGTGATCCTTCAGAGAGCCAGTGCTGATACTGCTGGACCGGAGGGGAGTATAAGTGCTATTATTTTTAAAGCGGGAAACATACAGATTGAGAAGGGTTTGGACTTGCCCTTTAAGACAAGTGTTACATAGCTTTCTGGAAGCCCTTTTATTCGCTATTTAAACCCGCAATCCAAATATATATGTCTATAAAGATAAGATAGAAAAATGCCTGTTAGCCCAATGGTTGTTCAAGCAATAACTATCCTATATTTTTAAAGGGAGTCAGTCAGCACAAAATGACTGTTGAAATCAAGCACAGGCACACGGTGCACTCTTGGGAGTGGCCATACAGTAGCCATACAGTGGCCATACAGTTCGGCGCACCATCCCACTTAATTGTTTGCCTTCTATTCCCGTCTTCCTCTTCCTGGAGCTTTAGAAGAGCCAGAGAAGGGTGAAGAATGGTGAAAAATAAGTAGGAGGGAAGATGCACCAAATTATTTGGCCATACCAAGGGTCACTGTGCTAGGTGTGAATAGTCTGGTGGGCCAGTCCGACCCCGGATGCTCTCATAGGAGGATGTTCTGTACTAATCCATATATACCAGAGCGCTTTCCTGTAATGAGAAATGTACTTGTGTCATTTGACGATGGAATATTTCTATTGACTGACCATAGGCAGAAATCAATATGCAACGTTTATTAGAAAGTTGCATAAGTTTTCACTACACAAACTTTAGGCCCATTTCCATCTGAAGCCAGATGGAACCAGTTTAGATTTAATGTAGGTCTTGACCTCTGTGTAGTTCACAGTCTGGGTAAGAGTTAGTAAGCACATTAGTAAAATGACGACTGAAAAGGACCAGGATATTCCAGACACGGCCCATGTACAGTCCTGTTTTCCTGCTGCTGACGTCGAGCATGACAAAGATGTGCTGTGTGGGCTGAGACCAGAACGTCATAGAGTTTTAGCTCAACCAGGAAATGGCCTGTTGCTGAGAGGTGGAAAACAAACAAGACATCATAAAATACGCGTCTCGCAGCTTCGAGCTTATCCCCTGCACATATCACTCCGTTGCCTTGGATTTATTCCACAGACAAAACTCCATCAAGCTTAAAAATGTATCTGAAAATATAATTAATGTATTTATTTGTATAATTGAACTTTGCATTTATAACTAAGAGAAGTTGCCTATAACGCTGTCGGACCGTGGCGCCAAGGGCCCACCAGCAACCAACTACAGGGCCAGCCTTTTCAGCTACATGCAGATGTGACATTATCCTCCATCACAAATGTATATAACGATGAGCGGGTAGATTGTTACATGAATAAGATGTGAAGTGATTCATGTATATTGTGCCAAGTGCTGATCGCCCACTATGGCATAGAGGCCCACCAGAGGATTCTCCTGCTCTGCTGTGGGCCAGTCCGAGCCTGCCTATACAGAACCAGAGTGTTATTATAGGGGGTACATTGGTAGCAGTTCCTGCTGGATCCTAAAGGGACCATAAAAATCTCCCACAGCCAAAGAAGGAACCTGTTAATGTTGGATGGGGGCTCTGGTATAGATTTTGCCTTCAGGCTGTCTGCACACGTTGCTGTTTTTTCGCGTTTTTTCCCGATAAAAACGCTATAAAACCGCAAAAAAAACAGCATACAATAAGCATCCCATCATTTAGAATGAATTCCGCATGTTTTGTGCACATGATGCGTTTTTTTCCCGCGAAACAAACGCATCGCAGTAAAAAACGCAGCATGTTCATTAATTTTGCGTTTTTTTTTGCGGATTTCCCACTACAAAATGCATTGGGAAATGTCCAGAAAAAAAATGCATCAAAAACACTGCAAAAACGCATGCAGATTTCTTGCAGAAAATTTCAGGTTTTTCTCAGGAATTTTCTGCGAGAAATCCTGAACGTGTGCACATAGCTTTACACTCAGAAGTTTTAATGAGGATTTTACCTCTATATTAAGATTATAGTCAACATCACCATTTTCTTCCTGAAGCAGAACCCCACCTGTCCATTAACTGGCATATAATTACGTTATATATTATAATATATACATATATTCTAATAGCTTGCAAAGTCAAAACAGAGACATTTAAGCCCCATTCCCAGAAGTATCCCCAAATTGCACTTTTTTTATGCAATGTTTCATAGACTACTCATTTTTTGAGGTTGTAAGATTGTCTCACCAAAAAACAAAAGTATTGGCATGTATAGCTTGGCTCCAGGGAAGTTTAAGGGCTGGGCTGCAATAACATTGAAAATCTGTGAACAAGTGTGGCACTCTTTTTGAAAAAAGGCAGTCATGTTTTTCTTACTTTGGACAGCACCATTAATGAGATGCAGTCCGCAAGATTTGTCCCAGTTTTTTGACATCCAATGTATCTAGCAATTTGTTCCCAAAGTGTTGATTGCAGGACGGTGGGTACAGGCAAGAAAGACTGTCGTGCCCCGACATAAATATTAGATGGCTGTTGGCTGATTGGTAAGCCAGCAGCTATTTCGTCCCACTCTCCCTTACATGTGAGCATTTGTCCTGCTGAATGCTCCTGTGTTCTCCATGAGAAAGCTACTACCAGACATGAAAAAGTAGAAATTTCACACTGACCACTTGGGCTAACTTCCTGTAGTTTCAGGAAACAACACATGTAAAAGCCACAATGGTAAAATTGCAGAGCTATCTTTTGAATTGAAGCATTTAATGAGGGGTGTGCAAAAGTTATTGTGAAGGGAGGGTGAGCTGTGATATCATCTACTTTGCTTGATGTATCCTGTGTTATTAGCTGTGCATAGAGGTGTTAACTGCCATTGTAATCCTGCCTCTGCTGATAATGAGACTGCTGAAAACTGCTGAAAGGATAAGACGTATGAGTCTAAAAAAAGCTCTGTGACCTATGTGAAAATTGCAAGATTGCTATTTTTTTTTTTATAAAGATTGTAACATGAAAAAAAAAACATTGCCAACATTTCTTTGAAATACATGTAACACAAAAACATGATTTAGGGTACGTTCACATTTGCGGTTTGCGCCGCAGCGTCGCCGCCGCAACAAAACGCATGCGTCATGCGGCCCTATCTTTAACATTGGCGCCGCATGGGGCCGCATGTGCATGCGTTGTGTTGCGTTTTACGCCGCATGCGGCGTTAGGGCGCACCTGTCTGGGCGCGGCAAACGCAACATGTTGGATTTTTTGTGCGGCGCCGACCTTTTAAAAAACGCATGCGTCGTGCGGCCCTATCTTTAACATAGGCGCCGCATGGGGCCGCATGTGCATGCGTTTTGCTGCGTTTTTGTTTGCGTTGTGCGTTGCGGCGACGACGCTGCGGCGCACAACGCAAATGTGAACTTAGACTTAGTCAGTTGGTTATTTTCTGGTGTGAAATTCTCTTTCATCCAGTCCATCAATGTGTACACCGATTTTTATTTACATGCCCCATAGTCATTAAATGGTAATAATATATAGTATATTCTGAAATCAGGGCAAGTCCTGTCTGATAATTGAGCTATATTTATATCCACCCAAGATAATTCCTTTAATTTCCCCAGAGATGTGTGCAGGTAAATGTCTGTTCCACCATCTATGTATCTGGTAGTATAGGGGTTGTAATCTGATGTAAGCAGTGACTATATTGCTCCTAATTGATCATATCTGCTAAATTTCAGAGGTATTACAACTACTTGAAGATAAATCCATAGGAAATGACCACTGAATGACTGTCTTGTATACAAGGACACTTTTCCATTCCTCAGTATATTCATTCATCTTAATAAATAATATATGGAACAAGATGTTTCATCATTTTAGCAGATGTGTAAAATTAGAGAAACCTGTTTGCTTTCTTCTAGAAACAGTGCCACTTTTATCATCAGGCTGTGTGCGGTATTACAACCTAGTCTTGTTCAGGTGACATTGAGCTATAGTACAAGGCATAATCCATGGCTAAGAAATGCTCTTTTTGAAAGAAAGAAGACAAGTTTTTTTAATCTTATCTAATCCCATTTAAGCGACGTTAAATCAAAATAAAAGTTAGAATTTCTAAAAGTGATTATTAGTCAAGAACACGAAATGAAATGAATGATGACGCCATTTTTCCCTTAACGGAGTGAATAGAAAAAAGTAACGAAATAATTTTTTTTTAATTTGGATTGAATTTATAAATGCCCTTAATTAGCAAATAAAATTTGTGTTGTCTGGGAGGTAATCACTATCTTCTGTCTTACTACACTGACAGAAATCTATCCTATAGTGTCAGTATAGGTACCCGTGAGCATGTACTGTAGGAAGCTCCGCCTCTGTGACCCGGAGATAACTTATACCACATAGTGTCAAGCTATCTCCGGGTCACAGAGGTGGAGCTTCCTACTGCACACGCTCACAGGCTTCTGTCTTTCTAACATTGTAGGACAGGCTTCTGTCAGCGTAACAAGTGAGTGGCCATTTAATGTTTTATAGTGATTACCTCCCTAGATAAAACGAATAAGATTTGATAATTAAAGATATTTGGGAATTTATTTATAATGACATTTCCTAACTTTCTTTACTTTTTTTTTCTATTTTTGGAGAACCCCTTTTAGGTGGTCATACTTTTTCTGAGGAAATTTCAATACAATCATAGTTTGTCCTTTTCTGTCAAGCTGTTAACAGTCTGCCTAGTGATATGATCTGTATTAATCAAGGGTTAATTTACTAGTCCATATAATGGCTATAAATTCTTCCCCATGTTTTGACCTTAAGGTTGTCTATTAAAGGACAACCCCTTCTCATTAGCTCCAGTGTACAACATAAAGTTTAAAAAAAATGTATACTTACCTCTTGGTCATACGCCTTCACTCTTCGCTCAACCCTATGTCCCCTGCTGGTTTCCTGAGATAATAAATGTCACGTGACCACTGCAGCCAATTGGCTGATTAACTGCAACATTCACATTTTTTATGAAAGCTACAACCAATCAGCCACTGACATTGCTTATCAGTAGACAATCGGGGGACACAGGGCTAAGATCAGAAAAGCAACCCCAGTCCTAATGTATAGATATATTTTTACTTTATGCAGTGCCCTGGGGACATTAATTAGAGGCTATTCAGTAGTGGATAGCCCTTTAAAGGGGATCTATCACCAGTTCAAAAGTGGTCAATTTTACCTTTTATGTTATTCTCGCTGATCCTCTGAGTATTCCATTCTTATTTTTTTCTAAATTTGCCATTTGGTTCCTGAGCTATAGGCTTTTTTTATTTAGTTCTATTGTTATTATTATTATTATTTATATAGCACCATTGATTCCATGGTGCTGTATATGAGAAGGGGTTACATAAAAATACAAATATCACTTACAATAAGTAAACTAACAATGACAGACTGATACAGAGGGGCGAGGACCCTGCCCTTGCGAGCTTGCATTCTACAGGATGGTGGGGAAGGAGACAGTAGGTCGGGGGTTGCAGTAGCTCCGATGGTGTTGAGGTGGCCGTGTGGTCATTACAGGCTGTAAGCTTTCTTGTAGAGATGGATTTTCAGGTTCCGTTTGAAGGATCCAAATGTGCTGGATAACCAGACGTGTTGGGGCACAGAATTCCAGAGGATGGGGGATATTCGGCAGAAGTCTTGGAGGCAGTTGGGTGAGCAGTGAATAAGTGTGGAGGAGAGGAGGAGGTCTTGGGAGGACCAGAGATTACGTGATGGAAGATATTGAGAGATTAGTTCAGAAACGTATGGAGGAGAAAGGTTATGGATGGCTTTGTAGGTCAGTGTTAGTAGTTTAAACTATAAACTGGATACGTTGGTAAATTGGAAGCCAGTGATGGGATTTGCAAAGAGGGGAAGCAGGAGTGTAGCGAGGAGAGAGATGAATTAGTCGGGCAGCAGAGTTAAGGACGGACTGGAGGGGTGCGAGAGTGTTAGAAGGTAGGCCACAGAGGAGGATGTTGCAGTAGTCGAGGCGGGAGATGATTAGGGCATGCACAATCATTTTGGTAGAGTGAGGGTTGAGGAAAGGATGGATTCTGGAAATATTTTTGAGCTGGAGGCGACAGGAGGTGGCGAGAGCTTGGATGTGCAGTTTGAAGGACAGGGCAGAGTCAAGGGTTACTATGAGGCAGCGGATTACAGGGACAGGGGAAAGTGTGAATTCATTCATGGTCTACACAAGGGGGTGTGACTCACAGGATCCTCTAGGGCGTGTCATTAGGTTGCTCTGCATAATTGCCCTGTGAGCCACGCCTCTTTAGTAAAGACCGTAGAAACTTGCAGTGAATAAAAAGGCCCATATCTCTGGAACCATATGTCGGATTTTAGAGAAACGAAAAGCAGCATAATCAGGGAAATATCAGGAATAAACAACATCAGAAAATGGTCACTTTTTAGTTCCAGCCTTAGTTACATGAGCTAACTGTGTTCCTTCAGTCGGAGTGAGAAAATGCGATTGGTTGAATAAACCCTAGTACTCAGCTTTCTTAGAACAAAAAATAAAACATGACTTCCAAAAGTCAAAATATTTAACAATGTGACAGAGGTGAAGAACGACAGAACGAGCGCACAATAAATATATTTTCTTCGGAAGGTTGACACCAGATGTATGGGGATTCTCTTCTATAAGTGAGAACAAGGTCACAATGGCTGTCCTCAATGTCTCACTTAGAGGTGAGAAGGAGTCTTGGTCCCTGGGGTGTCAGTGACACAGCTAAATAACCTACAATAAAGCTCCTCTTGTAAACCTCCTCCCTGTGAGCCTGCAGTCATGCAAAACCAACATCATAACAAGGAAATTCCTTTGAGCCCTTTAACTGAGCCCACCCCTTTACAAACGATTACAGTCGCGTTATTTGGAGATATAACACAAGCTTTTTTCATGTGTTACCTTTGTTCTGCTGCATTTTGTAGCTCCAGCTAAAGCATCGTTGTTGTTTTTTTTTCTTTAAAGTAATTCATATTAATATTGATTTTTTTTTTCAGGGGGCTTATGTTATAAAGAGGGAGCTTTTATTCCCCTGAGCTCTCGGGCAATTATCTTTCTGCCATAAATGTTGATACACACATAATGGATGTAACAAAAAAATCTCCTTATCCAAGCAGAAAAAGGCAGAGTGTTTGTTGGAGCAGACAGAATGCTGAGAGTGTGAATAGACAGACCCATATGTCACCGGCTCGGGAGATAAATGATGGACGAACAGAAGTTGGTTACTATGGATCAGCACAATAAACCAATTCCCATCATACACCTCTCTTAATAATGTACCAGATTTAATGCCATTGAAGGGTAACCTAGGTAGCGCCAGTCATCTGTAAGTTTTCAAATGTCCCTTTTATCTGTAATATAGAAATCTCCTCGTATATATTCAGCTGGAGAGAAATAAGCAGAACGGAGAAAAATGGGGGGGGAAAAAATAGTCTGTGCTGTGGTATATCAATATGGAAATTTATTTCATTATTTCCTTTGTGTCTGTTAAATAAGTCCATTTATGATTCCACAATGGTTGGCGCGCAGCATTACTGCGTCCAGCGCCTGCTTTTTCCAATTAGGATGGTTCATGGAAGACCACACTCACTCCAAATGAGAAGAGGAAATGGTCAGAGCTGAAGACAACTAGGTACTAAAAAGTAAAACCAAAAACCTATTATAAAAATGTATAAAAATATTTAAAAAAAATGGAATTTTTGGTAGCTGTGCTAGTAATAAAAATGAAATTCTTCAGCTTCCAAATCTATCATCCTACAATTTTGGGTGCTAGAGTGGAAATTAAACTTCTTTCCTATTTGAATCATCCTCATCCATCTGCTTCATGAATAGAACAAGAACATTTTAGCCAGGACTTGTAGTAATGCAGGCAGAGATGTATAAGACAAGTTGCAAGACTTATGTAGCTTTGAACAGTAATGTAGATTTTTATGCCATTATATACTAATCAATGTATGACTGATTGATATTACATTTACACCTTGCACTCCCACCCTTAAATCTGTTACAGGACCCTCTATCTGCCATGAACCATATACAATAATGATGTCTCCTGTTACATCAGGTTCCTGGACCTAAAGTCTCATTTAGACACCCATGAATCACGGTACAAGGGTTCAAGTACAGACCGTGCGTTCCCGATTTGAGTCCGGAAGCCTCATGTATGACTATATAGCTGTCAAGTTCGGGCCCAGAGACCGGCATCCGCTCCGTACATTATAGTCTGTACTTTGCATAAAGAGAACCTGTCGACAAGTCAAAAGTGGCCAGTTTTTACTCATATTTTATTTTGTGTCTTGTTTTTTTTTTTTTTAAATCCACCATACTGTTCCAGAAATATGGACTTTTTTATTTGGTGTTCATTTTTATGGTAAAGACTGAAAAAGTTCACCTCCAGCTCCTGGGATAAAATTTCCAAATTTCTTTATTAGAAAAACATTAAAATTCCATTAAGGATTCCGGGACAAAAAAACATCAGTCAGAAGAAAGAGCGACGTGTTTCGATCAAAACAGTGATCTTTGTCACAGCTCAGAGCTTTTAATGTTTTTCTAATAAAGAAATTTGGAAATTTTATCACAGGAGCTGGAGGTGAACTTTTTCAGTCTTTACTATGTATTCACGTCTGACCAGGACGGTCCTCCATGCACCGGTGTTTCATTAGGTGAGCTGGCTTTTTTTCTCTATTTTTGTTCACGTTAATTTTTATGGTCTTTATCTTTACTAAGGGGGCGGTGCTCCTGGGATACTCTTAAGAGTGTGTCTGTAGGCTGCTTTGCATATTTACCCACTCATGGGATTCTCTAAGAGTGTGTCTGTAGGCTGCTTTGCATATTTACCTCATCAGCCACATCCTTTGGTAAAAGACCGCACAAGTAAGCAGTATATAAAATGGCCCCTATCCCTGGAACCATACTTATGGCCAATTTAAAAGAGCAAAATTAGCCTAGAGCACGGGGAATAACATAATAGCAAAAACTGGCCACTTTTGACCTAGATAAAGGTATTCATACGAAATGTGTTCTAGGATCTTCAACTGCTACCTTAACACCATCTTACATCTGTGTAGGAAGGAGAGGTGAGCAGCAGTAGACACCACCAATGGAGCAAAAAAAAGTCACAGTGGAGCATAGTAAGCTAGTTAGGTATGAAGAATCCAGAAACCTTAAGAACTAAACTTGGACGAACCCTCCAATGAGGCCTCCAGAATTATCCCAACAGATGGTTTCAGAGAAGAGAAGGATCCAGTATGTTACATTTCCAATGGTTGACCCCTTTGGAGATTAGCCACCAGAGAAGTCTTACAGCGATTTTCTCGCGGAGAGCATAGTGCTCTTAGAAAACATAGCCGACTAGAGTGACCCTATGTATGGAAGAGTCGATGGAGATAGCTAAATAGAAGCTATCCAATGTGTATGGGGGGCTTTAACATGACCATACACTTTAAATTGCTATTGCGGTCATCTCCCCCAAATTCCCCAAAAATGTTTCCGGTCAGCTTGGCCAAGCATTCATGTGTTTTCTGTGGGATGAGTGAAGTAGATGTTCATGTCCTTGGAGAACAAAAAGATCAGGCCTTGAAATTTAAGATGCCCGATCTTTCTCTCCCCCCCCCCTCCACTGTTATCTTGAGGAGAGTTAAGGTACCGTCACACTGAACGATATCGCTAGCGATCCGTGACGTTGCAGCGTCCTGGCTAGCGATATCGTCCAGTGTGACACGCAGCAGCGATCAGGATCCTGCTGTGATGTCGTTGGTCGCTGCAGAAAGTCCAGCACTTTATTTCGTCGCTGAACTCCCTGCAGACATCGCTGAATCGGCATGTGTGACGCCGATTCAGCGATGTCTTCACTGGTAAGCAGGGTAAACATCGGGTTACTAAGCGCAGGGCCGCGCTTAGTAACCTGATGTTTACCCTGGTTACCAGCATAAAAGTAAAAAAAAAAAAACACTACATACTTACCTTCCGCTGTCTGTCCTCGGCGCTCTGCTTCTCTGCACTGGCTGTGAGCGCCGGCCAGCCGGAAAGCACAGCGGTGACGTCACCGCTCTGCTTTCCGGCCGCTGTGCTCACAGTCAGTGCAGGAAAGCACAGCGTCGGGGGACAGACAGCGGAAGGTAAGTATATAATGTTTGTTTTTTTTACTTTTACGATGGTAACCAGGGTAAAGATCGGGTTGCTAAGCGTGGCCCTGCCCTTAGTAACCCGATGTTTACCCTGGTTACCGGCATCGTTGGTCGCTGGAGAGCGGTCTGTGTGACAGCTCTCCAGCGACCAAACAGCGACGCTGCAGTGATTGACATCGTTGTTGGTATCGCTGCAGCGTCGCAGAGTGTGAAGGTACCTTTACAAAGCCCCCATGAACATTAGATGGTCATTATGGTGGTATGGGGGCCTTTACATTGTCATTGGATCACAGCTAAAACAATAGTGATGCCACCAAAAAAATAAAAAGGGGTTAGCCTAATGTATTATTTCACACATGTATCAATCAAGAAAAGATACGAGATTATGGGTATTAGTAGAATAATAATTCTAAGAAAATGTCAAGATCTCACCACTGTAAAGGCTTTGCCCACAATACCAGTGCAACCATAGTGTCAGGGGACAGTATTATTGTAGACAATGACTTCTGCTCTCCTGGTATCACAGTGGTTAAACTAATTTGAAGCAGTGCTGTACACGTCTGATTGTAAGAGTGTTATAAGCTGACCCACTGAATGTCAGCTGTGACACAATGGCTGGAAATGATTGAATGGTGTCAATCTTTTTCCGCAGCCTCTCTTTCTGTGTAATAGAGATCTGTGTTGATAACCCCAGCAGTCAGGTATGTTTCCCGGCTGATTGATCTGATGTCTGGAGAGAGACTGTTCTGCTAAATATAATGCAATATAGGCTTTATACCCGTAGGAGAAAAAGTATATTGGAAAAGTATGTTGCTTAGTTATGGTCACATGTACATTTTACATTTACATTGCCAAAATTAATCTTCATTAATCTGAGACATTTTAAATAACCAGCAAATTAATGGAAAATCCTAGGTTAATGCATTTGCGGAGTCCCCTTAATAATGCAATACATCAGCATGTGAAATGCGTTGGGTGCTTGTAATATTCTTCCTGGATATCTGGACTTCCTGGCAAATCTTTTTTAGTTACTCATATAAAATAAAGCAAATCCAGACCAATGTCCAGGAATAATTTTTCAAGACCATTTCATTTGTTCATCGGCCTAAAATTGCATTTCTCCTTAACTACCGATGTTTTTTCTTTTATCTGTTTTCCATGTTTTAGAAATCAGCGTGTCCTGCCAGTTATTGAGGTGCTATTTCATTTTAACATTCACTACTCTTATTGGAAGCAAAAAATAAAATGCATTTCACTTGTTTTTCGTAATTAATGATGATTAACAGATTAAACACGAAAAACGTGTTAAAAAAACCCTGCATTTTTCCGTGGGTTTTTCGGTGCCTTTTTGATCAATTATGTTCCCTGAGTAAGAACATTAATGTGATAAAGCATGCTAACATGCCTATATTGGAAGTGTCCACAGCACACAATGAAGAAGAATGGCTAGGAGGTCCACTGCAAGGTCCTTAGCTTTCAGTTATCGATTTTAATTTAGGTTGCCACGTGGATATACAGTATTAGCAGTCACTGCCTCTAAAGGTTCACATAAAGGAAGATGTGTTCTCACCTTCTTTCTTCAGGAGAACATTTTTTCTTTTTCCTCCCAGCTTCTTAGAGGCTGGGGCAGTACGATCCTGATGATTAATAGTTCAGACCAGAAGCATGGTGGCATCACTGGAGTGAAGTGAGCGCTCTTCGATGCTCCTGGCAGAGGCAGACTTGCTCTGAGGGACACATATAGTCACTTAGGTTGGCCCGATGTAACATATCAGCCAGCTTCAGAGTGGTAGAATTTAAAGCTTCCATGTGCTCCTCGCTTAGGAGACTGGCCACTCTGAGGCAGCAGGGTGGCGGATAACATAGACAGCAAGGTGTACACTGTAGAATTTAAAATCCATCTGTTCTTCAAAATGGAGTATTTTTAATGAGACGTTGCATGTTCTTACAAGAACTTTGAAATTTTATCCATTTAAGAACTTTAGACCACCCTATAAAGCGCGCAGATAATCGGCAAATAAGAAAATGTTGAAAAAGTATATAGCATGCCAATTGACGCTTACTTGCTTCATTTTACAAGAAGATCTAATAGGCAATATGTTTGGCTAAACCAACATTCATATGATCGTTCGTTCCCATACAGTCTCATTATTGCGGGCAGTGCATTCCCCGTTTACACGAGTGGATGTGCCGCTGACAATGATGATGTTTATATCCACATAAAAGATGCAATCAAAAGAGATTTTACTGGTTTGTAATTTGATCTGCGGACATGTATACACCGGGGCAATGAACGGGAACAATCATTCTGATGAACAATCATTCATCAAATTGTCCCGTGTAAATGGACCTTTACTCTACAGTGTTGTTGAGATGGAATATAAAGAATCATGTTTTATACATTTTGCTGGAGTTCAATGAAATGGAATGATGTGTATATAGACTGCTTGTAGGGATATGAGTACGGTCACTTCTGATAGCCAAAAATTGCTATCTTTAGTAAATGTTCCGAATCATTTAGAAGTTCATCAGCAATGCCAAGTAAATGAATCCTACGACCGGTGAGAGCTGCTGAGGAGGAAGAGGCTAGAACTCCTCCACCTGTTGTTCCACATTGACCATAGTGATGCAAAGGATTGAACTAGCCAAAAAGCCAGAATAATGGTTTAGCTGATCATACTTAAAGGAAACCTGTCACCCCAAAATTGAGTGTGAGGTAAGCTCACCGGCATCAAGGGCTTATCTACAGCATTCTGTAATGCTGTAGATAAGCCCCCGATGTAACCTGAAAGAAGAGAAAAAGAGGTTATATTATACTTACCCAGGTGTTATGATCTGGTGGTTTAGGAGCAACATGGAACGAGCTCTGAAGGAAGTGGTATCTGTACTGACCGCAGTCCCTAAGCTCAACACAACACTAGAAGTAGCCGTGGGATGCTCCTAACTCTCCCTAGGCACCTCGTCACAGCCTAAGAGCTAACTACCCCTAAAGATAGAAGCAGGAAAACTATCTTGCCTCAGAGAAAATCCCCAAATGATAGATTAGCCCCCCACAAATAATGACTGTGAGTGGAGAGGGAAAAGACATACACAGAATGAGACCAGGATGAGCACAGGAGGCCAGTCTAGCTAGATAGATAGGACAGGATGGAATACTGTGCGGTCAGTATAAAACACTACAAAAATCCACGCAGAGATTACAAAAATCTCCACACCTGACTAAAGGTGTGGAGGGTAAATCTGCTTCCCAGAGCTTCCAGCAACACAGAGATAATTCATACTGATAAGCTGGACAAACATAGAAAACACAGAACGGATAAGTCCACAATCTGTGGACAGAAAAGAGCAAGCAAGAACTTAGCTTTGCTGAACTGGTCAGGATAACAGGAAATCCAAAGAGATGTGAATCCAACCAGGAAACATTTACAAGTGGCACTGGCTGAAGGAAAGAGCCAGGCATAAATAGCCGAGCAGAAAAGACAATCAGTAGAAGCAGCTGCTGACAGCTAAATCCAAGGAGCAGCCATACCACTTGAAACCACAAGAGGGAGCCCAAGAGCAGAACTCAGAAAAGTGCCACTAACAACCACCGGAGGGAGCCCAAGAGCGGAATTCACAACACCCAGGGGCGTTCCCGCTGCTGGTCCGGGTCCAGCGCCTCCTATCTTCATCAGATGACGTCCTCTTCTGGTCTACACGCTGCGGCTCCGGCGCAGGCGTACTTTGTCTGCCCTGTAGAGGGCAGAGCAAAGTACTGCAGTGCGCAGGCACCGGGCCTCTCTGACCTTTCCCGGCGCCTGCGCACTGCAGTACTTTGCTCTGCCCTCAACAGGGCAGACAAAGTACGCCTGCGCCGGAGCCGCAGCATGAAGACCAGAAGAGGACGTCATCGTAAGAAGATGGGAGGCCCCGGACCCGGATCGTGATGCCCATCGGACCGGACAGCAGTGGGACCGCCCCTGAGTGATTATAATATAACCTCTTTTTCTCATCTTTTAGAATACATCGGGGGCTTATCTACAGCATTACAGAATGCTGTAGATAAATGCTTTGACAAAGATCACTTTGTTGATCGAAATGGGTCGCTCTTTCATCTGTCTGATATTCTTTGTCCTATGGAATTTTAATGTTTATCGAATAAAGAAGTTTTGAATTTTATCCCAGGAGCTGGAAGCGAATCTTTTTGTTTTTGCTATGCATTTACGTCTGACCAGGACGGACTTCCGTGCACCAGTGTTTCATTAGGTGAGCTGGCTTTTTCTTTTTCTTGTTCACATATGCAAAAAAAGGCTATGTTTCTTTTTGTTAGTTTGTTTTTTTAGTCTGCTGGATCCATTTTTGAAAAGTCACTTTCTACAATCCTTGTTGCATTTGTTTTTCACATAAGGGGAAAAAATCTTAAGGCATTTTTACCTGTTACACAGTAAAATACAGACAGCGCTACCTGTTTTTTTTCACAGGCCATTGACTTGTGTTGGCGAATTTGATCCACATCATGGATCAAAGTAAGGGTACGTTCACATTTGCGGTTTGCGCCGCAGCGTCGCCGCCGCAACAAAACGCATGCGTCGTGCGGCCCTATCTTTAACATTGGCGCCGCATGGGGCCGCATGTGCATGCGTTGTGTTGCGTTTTACGCCGCATGCGGCGTTAGGGCGCACCTGTCTGGGCGCGGCAAACGCAACATGTTGGATTTTTTGTGCGGCGCCGACCTTTTAAAAAACGCATGCGTCGTGTGGCCCTATCTTTAACATTGGCGCCGCATGGGGCCGCATGTGCATGCGTTTTGCTGCGTTTTTGTTTGCGTTGTGCGTTGCGGCGATGACGCTGCGGCGCACAACGCAAATGTGAACTTAGACTTTTAGGCATGTTTTTTGAGGGTTTTTTTGGGGGGGTGGAGCATTGCGAAAAACCCCTTTTGCAATAACAAACAAGATATATGAAAAGGCTCATTCATTGTAATAAGTCAGCGAGTTATCTTAACAAATAAGGGTAAATCAAAAAAGCAGACGGGAAGCTATATGCCATAAAATTACACAAAACTTTTTATTGTTACAATATTAAAAGATTGAACGCAAAACAAGTTAGTATGGGGACAGCAATATGCAAAAAAAAGCTGAAAAATATATTTTTTAATATACATTAAAAAATAAGGGTTTGCTCATGTACCAAAAACATAATGGTTATTAAAAAGCAGCTCTATGTAGACAAAGTAATGTGTCTTCTATTAGCTCTAAAGACAAGTTATGGATTGATCCAGCGAGAGAATGGTAACAGCATTAAGAGAATTTTTTTACCTTCCTTCTTTATGTGTCAATCAATTGACTCTATGGATGTGTTCAGAAGGAAAAAAGAACTCTTATTGAGCTTCCTATTTATGATGTGAGTGTAATGTTGCATTACAAAGGGATTTCATACACAGGATTTTCAGGAGAATGCTAGTTTCTATATTAGCTTTTCATCCGGGTTTTTTATTCTATTTTTTTTTGTTAAATATAGAAGTGGATAAAAAGGGAATGAGAAGTATAAAAAATAAAATTTCCCTCATCCGAGTTTCATCAGTATTTTTTTCCTTTTTTTTGCATAAGAACTTTTTTCAAGCTTCTATAGAACACAAAATAAGGACTGCACTAAGAAGCAACTAGTATGGCACCAAAGTGCTGTCTGAGTGTTTCACCGACCTATTGCCTTCATTGGAGAGTTTGATCCATTTTTTGGATCAAAGTTAGACGTTTTTCTGCTACTTCTTTTGCAGACCACTGGTGGTCTATGATAAACCTTGGCTATGTGAGCTGCCACATAGACTGTAATGGGTATGACGAGTTCTGGGTGTAAAAAATAGAACTGGTACATGAAAAGCGGATGTCTGAATGAGGCTCTTTCCCATGGCAGTGAAAGTTCAGCACATACGCACTTGCCAGCTCATTTGTATCAAAAGCCTATGTCCCCGAACCATCCAGACTTTATTTATGTACCCTAGTCTTCATGAAGTGTGCGCTGGTGTAAGATGGTCCAAATTCATTAGGAGACCTGTGCTTCTTAAGAATATGGTGCATCTTTCAGCTGCCCGTGCTCCACTGCAAGAAAAATACTGCGGCCAAACACTAGCAAACATTTCTCTTGCAATTTATGTTACTTTGGGGGCATAAATTATGTTGGATTTGTTGCCCAGTCGTGCTGCCTTCAAACTTTTCAAAAAGTAGCCGGAGTTGGCCCGGATTGGTGTAAGCATGCCAAAAGTCGCAAAACTGTTGCACAGCTAAGATTGGACACAAATTTGCAACATTTCAAGCAGGCTCATGCTCATGCCAAAACACTACCGTCAACCCATTAATGAATGATGTGGTCAGAAAGAGATTTAACTTATATTTTACCACCTTCACCCGCGATTAATTTTTTTCAGTTACTCTAATGCTGCTAAAAAATGTTCCTTTACGAACAATGATCTATGAAAAATCAAAAATGCAAATTTGCTGAAAACTGGATTGAATCGCACCCCAAGTTATGTGCGTTCCTCACTTTGAGACTGGTAAAAAAACAAACCTTTTGGTCCCTTTTTAGCATATTTTTTTCACAGGATACAACTGTCTAATCCAATGGGAATTCACCTCTTACTAGTACAAGGTCTCCATGTGGTCTAACGTGCAGGTCCCATAGCAGTATAGCATGACTTATCACTGCACTTTGGGATACCCTTTAAGCTACATGAAGTATTAGGTTGCCTTTTCCCTAAAATAATTGTTTTCTTTAAAGTAGTCTACTCATGATGCCTCTTTTTGGAGTAGCAAGAACTGGATTAAATGGGTTGTCTAAACCTCTTTCTTCAGCAGTAGACCACTCCTCTGCCTCCCGACTTCCTGTTTGCCAGCAGGCAGTGTTCTCCTAAAGATTGACAGTTCAGGCCCTTGGCATGATTACTCCACTGTGTACGCATCCAGAGTGGCATAATTGCAAGCGGTATAGCAAAGAGCATGGAAGTGCAATCTCCTTACCCTGGAAACCGGCCACCTCTGATAGACTGCAGAGGTGTCCTGCATCCCTCTGTTCTTGAGAAAGAAGAGGACTTTTAATAAGAGTTAAATTCTAATGTTTTTACAAGCCCTTTGCAATTCTACCTATTTAAAAAGTTGAGATAACCCCTTTAAGGTTCAATAGGCAGGGGGATGAATGCTAATAGAAAGCCACAAGTGGTTATTGCTCTTGTTTGTCCTTGCTCCTTCGGTGAATGGACCATGACTAGTAGAAAGATTTAAGAAACCCATTTCATACAATATGTAAAGACACATCAGCCAAACACACCTAGATATCATACACAAACTGTATACTTTATAATTGGTTAATGACCAATGTGTCATCTCATTTCTTGTGCATGGTACATAACAGAGCTGGGAACCTTAGAGACTTCTAAAGCCTTCATAAATTCTTCATATTGCTCGCACCCTCATTAGTCTGCATTCATGATTCACAAGATAATGGTTTAGATTATACAAGTTTAGATCAATGTTTTCCAAATGACAGCTAGTTTGCTAATGGTTTCTCAGCAGTATGACTCTGGAGGATGAAATGCCCTATTGTCTCTTGGTAATCTGTGGCTAGAGTTTGGATTCTTGCTCCTCGTGAATGTAAAAAGCTTATTTAAAGGTGATGCCAAGGGGGATGGAGCTGTGCTGCGCTGCTGGGTTGATATAAAACAGGATCCAAGGACTGAGAAAGATGTAAGTGGTTGTTCGAATGGAGCGGCAGTCCATCACTCTCTTTTCAAAGTGTACAGGACTCATAGAGTTACCCGATTGCTATTACTAAACTATATATATGTCAGTCCCATGGAGCAACAGTGTAGCATGGTACCCGCGGTCACGATTCCTCCTATCAGTGTGTCTGGATGCAGTGAATGACAGTTCTGCCATTGAATCTAGGACTGGGGCGTACTGAGCTGTCCATATGGTGATGGACAGATTAACCGTTCAATCAGATGCTGGAGTGTGCTGAGCTGTCAGCGTCTTGAGTGACAGTTTAGCCATCCAATCAGGGCCAGGATGAGCCAAGGCTTTATTCATGTGTCTCCTATTTGAAGTAATTACCGGGCTATTTAGCCAGCTCTCTGCCATACTTTACAGCCAATTGTCTCTTTGCTAAAGAGGTGCGTCTGTGATTTGTGCTCCTAGTCTTGTATTGTGATCTTTTTTGCTCTACCTTGGATTTGCCATTGTCCTTGCGTTTACCCAGTCCTTTTGATGTGATCCACTATTTTCTTGGAATTCTGACTCTCGGCTGTGACATGACAACGCCTTTATCTTATCCCTCTGTCTTTGACATACCTTCCTGGCTCTTGACCTTGGACTTCTTGACTACCCAGCCTTGCAGCTTGTCCATGAGTAGCGACTAGCGTCACACCCCCATTATTGTGATCGGTGCAAATATCAGTGATCAGCGACTTCTCACCTATCTTGTTGATCAGCAATAGACTGTGAAAGTGGGACAACGTCGTTAATGGATCAATGTTTTTGGATCAGAACAGAATCATTTCAAAAATACTCAGTGACTCATAAAGGGAATAATTCAGTTTATCCATACAAATGACTTTCGTGATTGATCCCACACTTAAAATAAACCTAACATGTTGTCTCAGAGTGAACTCCACATTCATCAAAATGTCCAGTATGTCATCTCTACCGGCTTAATGATTTCACTTGATTAATTATGGTATCTTCGACAGAACAGTAATCATTAAGGGGCTAATTAATTGGATAAAAAGTTGCTACATCAGTTCTCTGAGAAAGCGTGAAACCGCTTTGTTACTTATTGCAAACCTTTGAATGGGTGACAGTGACATCTCTCCATAGTCCCCAAAATGGCTACTTTACATCCTTACACCGCAAAGCTGTCTAGTGTAAATGGACCTTTATTGTTTACATCAATAGTAGATCAGCTCTTCAGAACAAACCTCTAACGTAGGAAGCAAGCAGATGAGCTTTGGTAAATTATTATTTTGGTATTATAGTATGTTGCAAATTTTGATAGAAAATAAGCAGAAAATGCACCTGGTGTGGACATGCACTTAAAGACCACCGCGCTACAAATGTATCAGATCCTCTGATAGTTAAGAGCAAAATTGTTGAAATATTTGGATAATTAACACCAATGGTGCTCAGAATGTGCATTGGATCAATCATGTTGTTTTGGTATTGCTCACATCAGAGATTGGAGAATTAGAAAGCTCTAAAGCATTATCTGCAAAATTCAGCTGGTTTAGGTGTACATCTGTCTTGTGTTTTGTCGGCAGTATGAAGTGCATTTGCTGATTGGATTAATGTAGAGGTAGAGGGTAAATTGATGTAATTTATTACATTTTGACTATAATTATAAATTGACAGCAAGTACAAATTGTTCTGCTTTTTTCAGATTGTGACAATCTAACCCATTAACTGTAGAAACAGATCCGTACACTCACAATGCATTGAAGAAGAATCTGTCCGGCTTAACTACATGGGAAAGTAGCCTAATGTTGTCCTTACCAACTAATCCAAGTCCATGTTTCATATTCCCAGGACACGTAAGCTGGACTTGGATTGGTAGGCTTGGGAAGATTTTTGAAGGTCATAAAGACCTACCATAATTTCAGAAAGTTGCCCATTTTCTACAAATTGGAAATTGCTAGTAACAAATCTGATAACTATAACTAAATTTTACACATTGCATATACTATGTTAAAGATAAATGTTCTGCTTTCTATAGCGCTCCCTATGTAATTTGCTATTTATCAGAAATCACTTGTTGGCTACAAAATCAACAGTGCACAGCTCAGTGAAATGTGAACGTAACATCTGAATTCCTGGCTAATTGCAAAGTCTGACTATCGGGAGTAGGAATTTGACCTGCCCTTTTTATGTGTTCGTTTCTTCTTTCATAACTTCTGCAAGATGACGTAAACTGATTCATAAGCTGTTTTGTTTAGTCCTATATTCAGACTTCACTTTATTTTATGTTTTGTTATACCATACCAGAAATAAGAGAATCTATGCCACAAGTAAATAATGTATATCTCGGCAAGCATTGAAGTCCTGTCCTTGTTGGAGACCTGTCACTTGCAATAAAGATGTCACTTTTTTACTTGGTATAAATTCAGCCTTTCTCCTAAATTTGGCATTTTTTATTTGATCCTGCACCTCTCCATTCCTGAGATATGGGCCCATCTTCCATTTACAAAGATCTGGTGTTTATTCCCAAACCTAAGATGAAGCCAATTATTATTATTATTATTATTATTATTATACATTTTTATAGCGCCATTTATTCCATGGCGCTTTACATGTGAATACGGGGCAAATATAGACAAATACATTAAACATGAGCAGATAACAAGGCACACGGGTACATAAGGAGGGAGGACCCTGCCCGCGAGGGCTCACAGTCTGCAGGGGGTGGGTGAGGATACACTAGGAGAGGGAAGAGCTGGCTGTGTGGCTGTTCCGTAGGTTGAGGATTACTGCAGGCTGTAGGCTTGTCGGAAGAGATGAGTCTTCAGGTTCTTTTTGAAGGTTTCTATGGTAGGCGTGAGTCTGATGTGTTGGGGTAGAGAGTTCCAGAGAAGAGTTGAGGTTCACATCTACTTAGCTTCAAAACTAGATTTACTAGAAGCCTAGTACCATGTGAAACAACAAATGGCGGTTTGTAGAAGGAGCGCTAGTGGCCGTCCCAATGAGGGGGAAATAAGTGCGCAGGTCCCCGCAGCTCCAGCCAGATACCCCACAACGGGGGAGAAAGACTTGCTACAGGAACAGAATAGCCGGTCACAGGAGCGTAGAAGGAGAACACAGACACCAGTTAGGGTAAAACCACATTGCGTTTCAACGGCGTGCGCCGTCTTCTTCAGGTGGATATTTTCAGGTGATATCCACCTGAAGAAGAGGGCGCACGCCGTTGAAACACGTTGTGGTTTTACCCTAACTGGTGTCTGTGTTCTCCTTCTATGCTCCTGTGACTGGCTATTCTGTTCCTGTTGCTAGTACAAGCACATCGCTTTCCATATAGAGAAGTCACAATCTGTCAAAGATGGGTCTATATGCTGAAAATGTATTACAAGATTCATTGGAAACTGTATTTACTTATATAAATTATCAAAAATATATTTCTTTGCATTAAGAGGACACAATAGTTGCTACCTATTGTATATAGAAATCCTAAAAGTCAATATCGACCCTTTTAGTAATCCTTGCCACTTGACTTAGGAAAACTTAATTTTCAGACATCTGTTTTAGGGTAAGCAATTTTAGATCACCAATTTTGATTTCTAAAGAGTAAAAAAAAAAGAAAATTTGGGAGTCCTCAGTGGTTGATACCTTTTAACCAATAGCGTCTCTGTAACCTCTCCTAATATATCTCCTTTAACAAATACTTGTATTCTCTGTGAACTAAAAATATTGGAGCATCTTTTATTCCTCTTGAAAATCTCTGAAATATTTGACAATTGGGTGTTACCAGTTGGGGGTTATGGCCATACCCTGTTTTTCCAATGTCCAATTAGTGCTACTCATTGTAAATGTGTGTATATACAGACTTCTTTGACATAATGATAGTTAAGACCCATTTGCAAATTAATTTTTAGTTTTCTAAAAGGAATGACAGAGACTTAATTACTATAATTATAAGAAAATATTTTACAAAAGTGTTATTTTAATTGAGAATAGAAGCATTTGTTACAATAGACATGCAAAAACCTGAAGGACCCCTTATAAGTTGTGGAGCCTGGCAGGAAGAACAATTTTGTGTCTAGAAAAAAAGTGAGGCGCAACTTTTAGACTTTTTAAACCTTACATGACTGTTAAGTTTATGTGTGAAAAAGAGCATGGTGTAGGTTAACTCCAATTTAGGGGATGGATGAGAGATGTGCTAGCCTCTCCTTTGATGCCATAGTATCTTTAGGCGTTTGCGTTAATGTCCGTGTACGATTCAGCGCTATACCTATGCTATAGTTGAAGGTTTGCATTGATGTGTACTCAGTGGTATGTCATTATTCGAGCAGTTTTATCTGAGCTAAAAAACACGGTCATGAAAAATATGGTGTTGCTATAACATTTTATGTATTTCTAAGCTGTTCCTGAAAGTCCGTTTTATAATACTGGATTGCAGTGCGGTGATGTGAGAGGCAGGGTGTGAATGATTTGCAATTGGATTGTTGAAAGCTGTAATATCTGGCAGACAGTTGCCGTATATATTCTGAGTGAAACTTGCTGCAAATCAAAAGCCACGGCCAATTGAAGGCAGGTTATTGAAGTGGCTGGATCACAATGTGACAGATTTGCAGAAATTATAAACTTGATCGTTGCCATTGTGTTCCGTCTCGGAATATGAAGGGATGTTCTGCACACAGGAATGACATATTCATCCAGCGTAGAACATACCTCATCATGTGTACCTTATAGTATTCTGCTGCCTAATTCTTCTGGTTACGTCCCTATGTTAACATTACCGGAGTCTACACTGAAGATGTAGTCTAGTAACTGATGAAGCTTGATTGCTGCCTGATCACATTGGTTTACTCATCTTCATCATTGGTCATTGGCTGATATTTGTCCTAGAGTTCATTAATACCCTACAGTCCATGTGAGAAGAAACCCGAACAGATCTATTCTAAAAGTACAGTATCCGTTACTCATACATGCCCTCTTCTACTATAAAACATGTCAGAGCCATCTGTAAGCATCCCAGAACATGGGGTAATTCTTTCAGATATGGTGGATGTTGCAAGCACAACTCTACTTTGCTCTTTATGTTCTGCATATACTGTATATTATTTTTTGAACACCATTGATTCCATGATGCTGGACATAATAAGGAGTTACATACAGAATGCAAATATAAATTAGAGCGAACAAACTAGCAATGACAGAGTAGTACAGAGGTGGAGAGGATCTTACCCTCACGGGCTTACAGTCTACAGAATAATGGTGAAGGATACAGTAGGTCGGGGGTTGGCAGCATCTCCAGTGATGGGGAGGTGGCAATGGGGTCATTGCAGGCTGTAAGCTTTCTTGAAGAGATGGGTTTTCAAGTTCTGTCTGAAGGTTCCAAATGTGGTGGATAATTTGATGTATTGATGCACAGAATTCCAGAGGATGGGAATACTCTAGAGAAGTTTTGGAGGCGATTGGGTGGAAAACTAATAAGTGCGCATGAGAGAAGGAGGTCCTGAAAGGAATGGAGATTATGTGTCAGAAGATATCGGGAGATTAGTTCAGAAATATAAGGCTGAAACAGAGTTTGGACGGCTGTGTAGGTCAATGTCAGCAGTATGAACTGGATACGTTGGGAAATTGGGAGCCAATGAAGGGATTTGCAAAGTGGAGAAATGGAAGAGTAGTGAGGTGGATTAGTCGGGCAGCAGAGTGAAGGATGTACTGGAGAGGTGCGAGAATGTTATCAGTGCGGTAGAGGTGATGAGGGCGGGTACTAACATTTTCGTAGATTCAGGGTTGAGGAAAAAATGGATTCTGGAAATATTTTTGAGATACAGGCGGTAGGAAGTGGTAAGAGCTTGGATGTGTGGTCTGATGGACAAGGCAGAATCAAGAGCTACTCCAAGGCAGTGGACCTCCGGTACAAGGTAAAGCATAATGTCATTTATTGTGTTAGATAGATGAAGTTAGGTGAGATGGAAGAAAGATGATGAGTTCTGTTTTGTCCACATTGAGCCTTAGGGAGCGTGATGAGAAGAAGTAAGATATGGCTAATAGACACCCTATATATATATATTATTATTATTTATTATTATAGCGCCATTTATTCTATAGCGCTTTACATGTGTATATATATACAAATTTGTATAATATATTTATGTGTGTGTGTGTTATATATACTGTATAAAATCACAAATAAGACAGAAATTAGGATATTCCTCATAAATTTGTATTTGTGTTAGGTGGGGATCAGTTCTCGGATCATATCAGCACTGCTATGTCAGACTTCAACATGGATTTCCTGATCCAAACTTACAGCCTCAAAGCATATATGAGTTTAGGTCAGGAGACCCACAGTTGACCCAGGCAGTGCAGTGCATACTGTATATGGAGCATGACATATGGCCTTCTGAACTCAGAATTAACAGTTTTTCCAGGAAAAATAAATCAATATATCCACAATTCTGCTATCTGAATGTTGTATTCAATGTTATGCTAGCATTGCCACATGAAATATCTAGTTGGCTTTTTGGAATTAGCACATCACTGTATCATCTTTGTCTTCAGTGTTTTATTTTCTACTATTTGTCTCCTACTTTTTTCATTCTCCTCTGTCCTGTTGAATTTTTTTTAAAGCCTGTCAGCTCTTTTAATGAGTGTGGTTTTAATTGATATTTATTATCTACTGTTATTCTGATGCTGTCAGGTGTGAGAGAGACTCTCGTGTCGAGCGCTGTTGTAACCTGTCTGTACCCATCTGTTGGTAGTGATACAATTTCTACTGTGCAGTAAAGTGCCACAAATAATTTCCAATGAATGTGTTATAGGCTCATGTGTGCACCCGTATTACACAAGCTAGCCCTGGCCAACAGCAGGTCTCATAGATGCCGACGAGCAGAGCAACGAAAATGACGAGCACAAGAGCCTATTATTATTGTTTCCCTACTAACAGAATGAAAAATTATACAGTTTTTGGTTGGCAAGTTGTTTTGTGTTTTGTTTTTTACAGATTAAGGCTATGTTGACACAACAAATAGTTAGTCCCATTTTTGGATTCACAAAAAGGAAAATGTTTCAGTACATGACCCAAATATTTGAATGGGGATGGATATGTCCTAAATAGTGATGAGCGAGTATACTCATTGCTCAGGTTTTCCCCGAGCACGCTCGGGTGGTCTCCGAGTATTTGTTAGTGCTCAGAGATTTAGTTTTCTTCCCTCAGCTGCATGATTTACGGCTGCTGGACAGCCTGAATACATGTGGGAATTCCCTAAGAAACAGGCGTTCTTAACATGTATTCAACCTGTCTAACAGATGTAAATCATGCAGTTGCATGGACAAAAACTAAATCTCCGAGCACTAACAAATACTCGGAGACCACCCGGGCGTGCCCGGGAAAACCTGAGCAACAAGTATACTCGCTCATCACTAGTCCTAAACTTTCTTCCACTTTTCTCGAATGCATGTGTAATTCATTTTTCTAGCTGGATCAAAGAACATTGTCTGCCAACTTTTTTGTCCGTCAAAAAATTATTATATTGGATTATATTTTTTTTTACATTTTGAAGTCTGTGGGAAATGGATCCTAACGGATAGTCATTTGCTGCACTATCTGTTCCCAGATCTGTTTTTAAGCCTTGCGCATGCCCAGAAAACTAGAGATGTTCAGAGACAATGGAACAAAAAGTGATTCAAAATGGACACCAAATTGTGCATCCATGTTTTGCTCTGTTTTTAGTGATCCAGTATTTTTTAATACTTGATCCATTACAAACAAATGATAACCAGACATGTGAGCAGAGTATAACGCCTTCGTGGAAAACCATACTCCCTGTTCCCATTATTCCCTTTAAAATATTGTAAAATTGGACAATTGAAAATAGATCTTTAGAAATTGAGTAGAGCTTCATAGAGACACCACTGAAAGGAGATAGAAGATATAATGGCTAGCGATGCCCCAGAGCTCCCCTTACACAACCTGTCAGCTGGTGTAGAGTGATTTCATTACTCTGTAGCGTTAAACTTGGAGAATAAATCTCTGCATCTTGGGAACAGGGAAGCAATCCAACAGTCAGAGGACAAAGCTTGAAAGATGTGAAGTGCCAGTGTCACTAGTAATAAAATCCCACTACTACAGAGCTTCTTTAGCCACTACAAGTCTTCAGAGTGGAATTCCCTCTGCACTTTCATATAAATTAACACTGGTGTTTTTAAAGGTTTTTACTCTACAATTCGTTATATCATTTCTAAATTAGGGTGGCCCAAAAGTAGGTATACAGCTGTATCAATGAAATTCTTTGAGATTGTATGGGTACATATATATATATATATATATATATATATATATATATATAGGCGCACAAGTATATCCAAATTAAAATGTGATTTCACTATACGAGTTTATTAAAGGAAAGTAGTGATATGACTGTATACACACTTGTCTCCCAAGCAAAATTATATATTTTTTGTAGTGATCCCATGTGCCAGTCCTGAAAAATCTGGAGTAGATTGTGGAAGTGCATTGGCGGCATGTCAGTGCACTTGAATCTCTTTGACATGCCCCCAGTGCACTTCCACCTGATTTGCATATGGCTTTGATGCCAATTTTTTTAATGACTGCTACATTGGATCTCTACAAAAATGGTATGATTTGATTTGGAAGACAAGTGCGTACACAGCCATCCCATTGCTTCCATTGGTAATAATGTGCTAACAGGTTCCCTATAAATAAGTAATGATGGATACTTTTGCCAGTATTTATCAGTCTTTTATTTGCTGTATATAAACTCTGCATTTCTAGAGTTGAATTAGCCCCACCCTTAAGTAAGTGCACCCCAGAATGTGTAGTAATCACGCTGCAAATAGGAGGCACCTTTTTCCACCTGTACGTATGAAAGTAGCCAAGTTTTTACCATATGTAAATTAAAAAGAAATCCTGCTCTAATCCAAATTTTGTCTTTTGCTTGTTCAGAAAATATCCCGCAGAAGCCAGAACAGCTGTTAAATATTGAAATAGTTTTCAGTGGAACAACTCAATTTCGGTTTTTAAATGTATTGTAAATGACAAATTACGGCATAAATGAATTTAATCATAGAAAGCTGTTACCAGAACAGATAATCTTTTTAAGCCACTTGCCTTCATATTTCATTTAAAAAAAAAAAATTCCTTTCAAATGTAAAATTCTGCGCATCCCAATACTAGTAACACTAACGCTATATTCAATATCAACCAAACCAAAAACAAAGAATTAAAGACACACTGTAGTGTCATTGTATTGGACAAAAAAGCGGACACTCTACCAAAACCTACAACCTATACTAGACATAGAGTACAAAATCCAAATATGTAAAAATATATATCAATTTTTATTACAAAATTACAAGTAATAACTCACATATAATAAGAAAAGGCAACGGAAAAAGTGGCGCACAGTGTCAACAAATTCCCACTGCACAAATCCATACATAACGTATAAGCCCACGTGAAACGCGCGTCGGGGCTGGTTCCATTGGCACTTCCATATACAGGTTATAATGGGTGAGATGTCCTTATTTGGTTAACTATCCCTATCATGATCTGATTCCATGACGTGGATATTTCTGGGTTTGCTGTCCTTTTTTTACTTATAACATGTGACAATATAACTTTATGATGATGTGGATACTTCCCAGTTTGTTGTATAAACGACTCTGATTTCTTGATTATTGGCAGTGGATCAATATGCATAATATGCACTGTTATATATCATACCATCATTGATTATGTATATTGTTTTTATGGCTCTTACCCCATACCTGATACGTTATGTATGGATTTGTGCAGTGGGAATTTGTTGACACTGTGCGCCACTTTTTCCTTCGCCTTTTCTTATTATATGTGAGTTGTTACGTGTAATTTTGTAATAAAAATTGATATATATTTTTACATATCTGGACTTAGTAACACTAACGCGTTGCTTGACAAACATTGGATCTTTTGTACGCTTCTGGGGCCCAAAAAGAATTCTCCGCGTGTTCCAAGCGAGTTGACTATAATACAAGAATTGTTGGTGTCGCTATTGTGCTGGAGTCTACGTCTTAAGTGCTGATTGCAGATGACTTTTTTTCTTTTCCAATTTATCTAGTGGCTTAAGAAACAATGCAGTTTTTGTGTTTGGTGTATACTGTGCCATTAAGTACTCTGAGATTCATTTCCCTGTTTTAGAAGGAGAATTTGCTGTGTTTTGAGGCAGAAAAGCCTTCTTTTTTTCACCTGGCTATTACAATTCCTAGTAGACAGCCTGAGGTCTGTAACTGAGAGGTGTTCAATTACAAGAAAGGGGACAGGGAGGGGGGAGAGCCTGCTTAATGGATAGCAGAACTATGCACTTAAGCTAATTTACAACAGTAGACAGGTTTGCCTAGCACTGAATCCGAGGGTAAAATTGTAAGTGTGAACACATCATTCTGACTTATCTCCCGACAGCTTGTGAACATAAAAAAGGTTTTATATACAACATGGTTCTCCTTAACTCTGAACTGCCTACAATGGATGACATATACTAAATGCCCAAGTCCTTATTGATTTTATAACCTTAATATTCCAATTAATAATACAGTAGCATCCAAAGGAAACGTATGGCCGCACATGTGGACCCAACATCCGAACACTTATGGATAGAAAAGCATCTGATTTCTTATTGTGAATTTGAATACATCAGTACAGGATTTGAAGATCTAAAAGAGAACTCATTGCTAATAAGAAAAACATAAAAAATTATAGTGGATTAAATTACTTTTAGTTTTACCATAAATCGATTTAACCCACTTTTCTCATAAATTCAACAAAATTAGATTGGCAGAAGAAACACAAATCATACTGGAAATAGTTATTAAGCAGCCATGTAATAAGATGTCCCTGTGTATACGCTAGCCATAATAATAATAATAATAATAATAATAATAATAATAATAATAATAATAATCTTTATTTTTATATAGCCATGATAAAGGAAGGAGATACAGCTGCTTCTAAAGGGTTCATCTGTAAATGGAGGACATGGCTGTTTGTAAATGGCTAACTTACAGAAGAAGGAATCAGAAGGTGAATCTGAGTCTGTCACTACATACTGTACACAGTCACAGCCAAATTAACAAATTAAGAAGATGGTATTGGATTTACAACTGTGTCTATTCCTAGTTTTCCTCCTGCTGAGCTGTTACACATGCATTCTTTTTACATCTCTTCTTAACTACATCCACAATGAAGATGACAGCACATATCTCCCCTTGTGCTAGCATGCTACATACACAGAGTTTCCAACCACACAATGGATTGTCATAATTGAATAGCAGGGTGTCTCACATAGCTGTGAAATAGTGAGACAGCAGAGAGCCCTAACTTTAACCAACTTCACCCTCTCCTTTTTATTTGTCCAGAGGTGTAATCACTAAATTTGTCATTATTTTTTTTATATATATATATATTTGAGAAAGGTTTGGATATTTGTAGAGTTGAGCGAATTTGTTCGGATTTGGTCACCGAATCTGAATTTGCGATATTCTGACCATATTCAAACTCTATTCATGCCAAATGTATGTTTGATGATCGGTTCAGAACAGATTAGGTAATTTCTACTCCCATTGACTCTAATGACGTTCATCTGTGTTCGACAAATATTGCAAAAACAATATTCGCTGCCGATCATATTCGGTACCGAATCCGAACAAATTAGCTCAACTCTATATATTTGTCCTTTTTTACATCATGAAGATTTCTGGGAGGTGATAGGTCCTCTTTAAAGGCATATACAGATTTGCAGTTTAGAGTCCACTCATTATAGGCCATACCTTGAATAGTTCACCTACCATTTCAAAGTAAAGTACATCAAGCAACTTCGGCAGCCTTCCCTTTGTTTGTCCTTGTCTCACTCCCTCAGCACTGTAACTGTCCAGTTTAGTGTTTTCCAGGACTAAAAACCAAACTTATTTCCAATAACAGTGCCACATCTGTCTATAGACTGACTGTAGTATTGTCATTTAGTTTTATTCACCTCAACGTAGATGAGCTGCAACTTCTATGCACAGAAATCTATCACTTAAAGAAGCACTCCTTCCATCAAAAGGTTTATCCTCTTAATATATTGCAGTCACTATATTATATAGAACTGTGTACTTACAATTGCTCATTTTGCCTTTCTACCCAGCTATTTCTTCTGTTTTCCATTAGGTCTATGACATCGCGTGATTAATATCTGACTAGCTGAATCCTTCTAAGCTCTATGTAGAAAAAGGAGGTCAATTTTCCCTGCAAGAGTCATGAGTCACTGCAAAAGTCAATGGCGGGGGGGCATCTGGATCAGGAGTTGAAGAGTGGAATGATAAATGCAGGGACAAGAGGCTTCCTGTTTCTACATAGAGCAGAGACAAGAGAAGAATGAGCTGGGTAGAAAGGCAAAATGAGCAATTGTAAGTACACAGTGCTATATAATATGTGACTGCAATATATTAAGAGGATAACAATGTTGATGGGAGGAGGAGGAGTGCTTCTTTAATACAAGCTTGAGATACTGACATATAAGAAAAACTAAACTATAATCCTCAGCTTCTAATCTATTGCAACATATTATATTAATCTCATCCATGGTCTCTGCCACACTACACTAACTCTCCAATAAACTGTTTTAAATCTATAAAAATAATATTTCGCTTGGTCAAAGTCCATCAGGGGATTGGATATAAAATAAATGTGAATCCACTTAAAAAATTGAAAACTTGATGGAGCAGATCCAATCTTGTATACCAAACATTTATTTAAACCGCTATACATAAAATATTAAGTAAACCAATTTCATTTCCATTAGCCAATAAACTTAGAAAAAAAATACACATAGATGCCCAAATGTTCTGCGTTGCCCAAACTGCAGATTTGTTCAAGCATGTTAACAGCAAATAAGAAGATGTCAATGTAATTAATTATTGTAAAACAACGTGGAAAAGATTATTAAATGTACTAACTTTTTATAGTTTAATACGCTTAAGGATTTCTGCAATATCTCTTCTTTCTGAGCCTGTCAGCAATTAATTTCTCTTCCTAGTGTTTTGCCATATGCTAATTATATTGATTTTTATTACAAAATATAAATAAATCAAATTTATATATCAGTGTTATGAAATCTTAACAGGGCCTAAACTTGTATTGTGCTGCGCTCTGTAATATATGAGATAATAATCCTTGTATTGCACTTTACAATGAGATTAGATATTAAACTCTGTCTGAGAATTTACTCATTCTAAGTCTTCCAATGAATGAGCGATTGCTATCTATGATATTCCATGTGGCCAAAAGTATTGGGACAGTCTTTGATATTCCACAATCAACTGTGAGTAGTAGAGATGGGTGAATCGATTCGCAGGACTCCAGCCCTTCGTCTTGTCAGTAATCTGCAACCACTGAACGGGAGGCCTGCAAATCTTCTTTCCTCCTGGCATTCCCGTCTTCTTTTTGATTCGCCGGGTTGACGTGACATCATCATTGCGGTTTTATGCACATATGACATCGCACCAGCCCAGGTAATCAAAAGAAAAGCCAAGAATGCCAGGAAGTAAGGAGAGTCGCAAGCCTTCCCATCTACTAATCACTGATTACTGATGTGACCGATGGACTGGAGGGCAGCAAATCATTTCTCCCATCTCTAGTGAGTGGTATTGTTGAAAAGTGGAAGTGTTTTGGAACCACAACAATTGTAAAATGACACAGCGGGGTTACTTACTGAGGAGCATTGTGCATAAAAGTTACCCAGTAACTGCACAGTACAAACCTCCTAATCTGGTATTAACATTAGCACAAAAACTATGCATCAAAAGCTTAATGCCCTAAGTTTCCATTGTCAAGGATCTCCGCGAAAACCCTACATCACCTATCACAATGCCAAGTGATGGATGGAGTGGTGTAAAGCATTTCATTCCTGGACTCTGGAGCAGTAGAAGCATTTTCTGTGGAGTGAAAAATTATTCTTCTGTATCTCGTAGTCTGATGACTGAGACTAACTGCTTTGTGCCAACTGTAAAATTTGGTGGAGGAGGGATAATCCTGTAGGGTTGCACAGGAGTAAAGATAATGAGGTGGGGTTGTTTTTCAGGGGTTGTATTAGTAAACTTAGTTCCTGTGAATGGAAATCTTAATACTTCAACATTCCAAGACATGTTGGACATTTGTATACTTTCAATTTTGTGGGAACAGTTTGCACAAATCAAGGTCCATAACGGCAAAGTTGGGTGAGTTTGATGTGGAAGAACTTGGCTGGCCGCACAGAGCCCTGACCTCAACCCCACTGAAAAATTGTCTCCCATCTCCCTACAGAAAAAAAGAGTATTCTACCAAGTTGAGCATTCATGCATATGGGAGCCTGGGAACAGGTAGCTGTATGGGAGCCTTTTAAAGCAGGATGAAATTAGTTCAATCTTATTGTCCTCTGGTGAAGCCTTGACCATGAGTAAGGGCTAGGAAACACTGTTATGGGACAATGTTAGATTGATGAGAAATCCTGCTCTATGTTTATTGACACATCTTCTCTCTATACCCTCCATCCTTGTAAATATCCCTATATCCTAAAATTTGGGACAAAGTCCTAACATGTCTAAGGTCCAGAAATAAAGTACTCCCCGCTTGGGCTTTACTTTTTATGGGCTAGGAATACTCATTACTTTTATGATAAGTCAATTATTCGTGCTTGTCGTCAAATACAAATTTAGCCTAACTCAACGCAGAAAGCTGGCAAGTACGTCATCTTGATTAGTGTCGTCCCGAGCATCTAATACTCCCGTAGATTATATACAGGGTATGATGAGCTGTCATGTTCTTTAATTCTGTTAATGGCTTACTGCACCTCTTTAAAAGGCTTCACACTTGTCTTTATGACATAGTAATCTGTGGTCTGATTGTTCTTTACAGCAACATAATTCCATCATTCACTTCAGCAAACCCATTACTTTCACATAATAATACTGGTACATTGGTAAACAGAATGTTCTCCTGCCAGCAGGATTTGTGGGCAACATGAAAATTGGCTGCAATAAAATGATTGAATTTAATTTCTACATGATATCATTACATGTGTCGCCTGCTCAATCTGAACCAGCAATCAAAATGTCATGTTATCATGTTGCTCATATTAGGTAAAGATGATATATAAGATTCATTTTCTTCATTGCATTTGATGTATAATCCACTTACAGATGTCAGCTTTGCATAGAGGGATGTAATTACCAAGTAGGCCAACCTAAAACGTGCTGGAGCCAATGTATAGTTGGGTTTCTATCGCAGACCCAGTTTCTCAACATTGACTTCTATGATGCCAATTCTATCCTGTTTCCAACTGTTTCCCCCTTAAAGCTAAATATATGTTTGCCGAGATTAATAAACTAATACCAATATTGAATTATCTTAAAGTATTTAGGTATGACAACATTAAGAAACCCATCAGTGTGCCTATAAGTAGATGTCCTGACTCGAATTATGGAACTACATTTGCTTTCTGCCAGTCTAGATGCCATCAAAAGAAATAATCAAGCAAGACTCAAAATCTGAAACCTTGTGACATACTACCTGAAAATGGGTGATACACAGCTTCGGATGCCTTGTATCCAAAATCCCAATGCAGAAAAGGATGCAAAATTTGATTGCATTGTATTTCATAATCATAAGTTTGCCTGTCTTCCAAGTTTGTTGTAAAAAGGCTCTATGGTGGCACTCAAAAGTCACATTATACAATTCAAGTTTATCAATGGGAAATTTAATTCCCTTGATTATGATCAGTACTGACCACGATAGACCATACTTGCCAAATTTTCCAAAACTTTTGGGAAACCACTGGGGAAAAAAAGAAGCCTCCTAAATTCCAAAAACGCTTCCAGTCGCTGTCTAAGCTTCTTAGAACATAATGATTCATGAAGGTTTCTTGTGTAGGACACCAATATGCGAAGATGATGAAGCTTTAGTGCTCAGGTGACGTGGAAGAGGTGTGGAAAATATGTGGAAAGTGCAGGAACATTTACAATGTCCTCTTCAAAGTTGCATTTCCTAAAAGTTGGCAAGTAATTGAAAGTGTTAAATTGGTGCAGAAAAAGTAGTTTAGAATTTTGGAAAATTATTTTAGAATGAAGCAACATTCCAAGATTGATTATATATGTAGTATGTCTAGGAAGGGTTTCAGCATTTGAACAGGAGCACCCAATATCTAAAGGTACCATCACACTAAACGATATCGCTAGCGATCGGTGACATTGCAGCGTCCTGGCTAGCGATATCGTTCAGTTTGACAGGCAGCAGCGATCAGAATCCTGCTGTGATGTCGTTGGTCGCTGCAGAAAGTCCAGCACTTTATTTCGTCGCTGGACTTCCTGCTGACATCGCTGAATCGGCGTGTGTGACGCCGATTCAGCGCTTAGTAACCAAAAAAACCAAACACTACATACTTACCTTCCGCTGTCTGTCCCTGGCGCTCTGCGTCACCGCTCTGCTTTCCGGCTGGCCGACGCTGACACAGGGCAGAGAAGCAGAGCGCCGAGGGACAGACAGCGGAAGGTAAGTATGTAGTGGTTTTTTTTTTACATTTACGCTGGTAACCAGGGTAAACATCGGGTTACTAAGCGCGGCCCTGCGCTTAGTAACCCGATGTTTACCCTAGTTACCAGCATAGTTGGTCGCTGGAGAGCTGTGTGTGACAGCTCTCCAGCGACCAAACAGCGACGCTGCAGCGATCCGGATCATTGTCGGTATCGCTGCAGCGTCGCTTAGTGTGACGGTACCTTATGCAGATTAAGGAGTCAGTGGAGGAGATTACTGTCCCAATGTCCTCTTTTGATGACCAGTTGACTGTTGAAAGGAAACTTGTCACATGCCATAAATATGTATTTTTTTTACTTGGTGTAAATGCTGCTGTTCTTTTGAATCTGACATAGCTTTCTATTCCTGCAATCCTTTGATACTAAGATATAACCTTCTCTTCCTATATATAAATCTGTTTATTTAGTCTACTGGGCAGGTTCCTGAAGAAGACACAAACAGAGAAATGTTGCAGACCTTGTTCATTGAGCTAAAAAAAGACTCAATGTACATACTTGGAAGACAAAAATGTTCAGGAAAACAGCAGCATTTACACATGGTAAAAAAAATTACAAATGAAGTGAAAATCCTCTTTAATTATGATTGTCCGGTCTATGTGACTGCAGACTTGTGACTCTCCACAGCACGCAGTGTGCAGTCACATACTAACTAGACATGCATGTCACTTCTGGCCACACATGTCTTGTCGGAATGTGGCCAGAAGTGTGTAAATCGCAGACATTCGGTCATATGAAGGCGCGCTACCAGTGCCGGCACCAGATAGTGTGTGAGCTGTGAGGATTCACAAGTCTGTTGTCACATAGAGTGACTGGGTACTTGAACCCTAAAGGTACCGTCACACTTAGCGACGCTGCAGCGATACCGACAACGATCCGGATCGCTGCAGCGTCGCTGTTTGGTCGCTGGAGAGCTGTCACACAGACCGCTCTCCAGCGACCAACGATGCCGGTAACCAGGGTAAACATCGGGTAACTAAGCGCAGGGCCGCGCTTAGTAACCCGATGTTTACCCTGGTTACCATCCTAAAAGTAAAAAAAACAAACACTACATACTTACCTACAGCCGTCTGTCCTCCAGCGCTGTGCTCTGCACTCCTCCTGTACTGTCTGTGTGAGCACAGCGGCCGGAAAGCAGAGCGGTGACGTCACCGCTCTGCTTTCCGGCTGACCAACGCTCACAGCCAGTACAGGAGGAGTGCAGAGCACAGCGCTGGAGGACAGACGGCTGTAGGTAAGTATGTACTGTTTGTTTTTTTTACTTTTAGGATGGTAACCAGGGTAAACATCGGGTTACTAAGCGCGGCCCTGCGCTTAGTTACCCGATGTTTACCCTGGTTACCAGTGAAGACATCGCTGAATCGGTGTCACACACGCCGATTCAGCGATGTCTGCGGGGAGTCCAGCGACCAAATAAAGTTCTGGACTTTCTTCCCCGACCAGCGACAGCACAGCAGGGGCCTGATCGCTGCTGCCTGTCACACTGTCGTGAAGTGGCGGGGTAGCTCAAAGAATTGATCAATTGTTTGCTAAATGTCTCATATTTGAAATACAGTTAGAATTTATGTGCAATTGCACTTCAGTTATTGCGTTCTGACCATAAGCAGTGCTGGCTTCTTCCCTTTTTTTTTGCTTTGCATTGGTATGTGGCTGACCACCACTGTTGCCGCGCACGCTGGGTTATGTGCGCCATTCTTTCTGTGTTCACTGTGATTGATAGGCTGCTGTGCACACACACAGCAGCCCTGCCCCGCCTCAGGCTCAAGTTAGTTGTGCACCTGTGTCTCAGCCTGTCTCACCCTTCATCTTTGGCGCGGGTTTGGCAGTGTGGAAGCCAGATCTGAAATGTCCGCACTGGACCTGATCGGCCTTTACCTGCGCTTGCCTTTCCTAGCACCAAGGGAGTGATTCTGAAAATGCTCCAGGTACAGTTCGCATTTAATGTGGTCCTTTTTTTTTTTTTTTATACATTCAGGAAGCCATAATGGCACAACGTAAATAAAATACGAAGATTAGGACTGCCCCATTATGAGATTGCCGTGAAGTGGCGGGGTAGCTCAAAGAATTGATCAATTGTTTGCTAAATGTCTCATATTTGAAATACAGTTAGAATTTATGTGCAATTGCACTTCAGTTATTGCGTTCTGACCATAAGCAGTGCTGGCTTCTTCCCTTTTTTTTTGCTTTGCATTGGTATGTGGCTGACCACCACTGTTGCCGCGCACGCTGGGTTATGTGCGCCATTCTTTCTGTGTTCACTGTGATTGATAGGCTGCTGTGCACACACACAGCAGCCCTGCCCCGCCTCAGGCTCAAGTTAGTTGTGCACCTGTGTCTCAGCCTGTCTCACCCTTCATCTTTGGCGCGGGTTTGGCAGTGTGGAAGCCAGATCTGAAATGTCCGCACTGGACCTGATCGGCCTTTACCTGCGCTTGCCTTTCCTAGCACCAAGGGAGTGATTCTGAAAATGCTCCAGGTACAGTTCGCATTTAATGTGGTCCTTTTTTTTTTTTTTTTATACATTCAGGAAGCCATAATGGCACAACGTAAATAAAATACGAAGATTAGGACTGCCCCATTATGAGATTGCCGTGAAGTGGCGGGGTAGCTCAAAGAATTGATCAATTGTTTGCTAAATGTCTCATATTTGAAATACAGTTAGAATTTATGTGCAATTGCACTTCAGTTATTGCGTTCTGACCATAAGCAGTGCTGGCTTCTTCCCTTTTTTTTTGCTTTGCATTGGTATGTGGCTGACCACCACTGTTGCCGCGCACGCTGGGTTATGTGCGCCATTCTTTCTGTGTTCACTGTGATTGATAGGCTGCTGTGCACACACACAGCAGCCCTGCCCCGCCTCAGGCTCAAGTTAGTTGTGCACCTGTGTCTCAGCCTGTCTCACCCTTCATCTTTGGCGCGGGTTTGGCAGTGTGGAAGCCAGATCTGAAATGTCCGCACTGGACCTGATCGGCCTTTACCTGCGCTTGCCTTTCCTAGCACCAAGGGAGTGATTCTGAAAATGCTCCAGGTACAGTTCGCATTTAATGTGGTCCTTTTTTTTTTTTTTTATACATTCAGGAAGCCATAATGGCACAACGTAAATAAAATACGAAGATTAGGACTGCCCCATTATGAGATTGCCGTGAAGTGGCGGGGTAGCTCAAAGAATTGATCAATTGTTTGCTAAATGTCTCATATTTGAAATACAGTTAGAATTTATGTGCAATTGCACTTCAGTTATTGCGTTCTGACCATAAGCAGTGCTGGCTTCTTCCCTTTTTTTTTGCTTTGCATTGGTATGTGGCTGACCACCACTGTTGCCGCGCACGCTGGGTTATGTGCGCCATTCTTTCTGTGTTCACTGTGATTGATAGGCTGCTGTGCACACACACAGCAGCCCTGCCCCGCCTCAGGCTCAAGTTAGTTGTGCACCTGTGTCTCAGCCTGTCTCACCCTTCATCTTTGGCGCGGGTTTGGCAGTGTGGAAGCCAGATCTGAAATGTCCGCACTGGACCTGATCGGCCTTTACCTGCGCTTGCCTTTCCTAGCACCAAGGGAGTGATTCTGAAAATGCTCCAGGTACAGTTCGCATTTAATGTGGTCCTTTTTTTTTTTTTTTATACATTCAGGAAGCCATAATGGCACAACGTAAATAAAATACGAAGATTAGGACTGCCCCATTATGAGATTGCCGTGAAGTGGCGGGGTAGCTCAAAGAATTGATCAATTGTTTGCTAAATGTCTCATATTTGAAATACAGTTAGAATTTATGTGCAATTGCACTTCAGTTATTGCGTTCTGACCATAAGCAGTGCTGGCTTCTTCCCTTTTTTTTTTCTTTTGAATCTGACATAGCTTTCTATTCCTGCAATCCTTTGATACTAAGATATAACCTTCTCTTCCTATATATAAATCTGTTTATTTAGTCTACTGGGCAGGTTCCTGAAGAAGACACAAACAGAGAAATGTTGCAGACCTTGTTCATTGAGCTAAAAAAAGACTCAATGTACATACTTGGAAGACAAAAATGTTCAGGAAAACAGCAGCATTTACACATGGTAAAAAAAATTACAAATGAAGTGAAAATCCTCTTTAATTATGATTGTCCGGTCTATGTGACTGCAGACTTGTGACTCTCCACAGCACGCAGTGTGCAGTCACATACTAACTAGACATGCATGTCACTTCTGGCCACACATGTCTTGTCGGAATGTGGCCAGAAGTGTGTAAATCGCAGACATTCGGTCATATGAAGGCGCGCTACCAGTGCCGGCACCAGATAGTGTGTGAGCTGTGAGGATTCACAAGTCTGTTGTCACATAGAGTGACTGGGTACTTGAACCCTAAAGGTACCGTCACACTTAGCGACGCTGCAGCGATACCGACAACGATCCGGATCGCTGCAGCGTCGCTGTTTGGTCGCTGGAGAGCTGTCACACAGACCGCTCTCCAGCGACCAACGATGCCGGTAACCAGGGTAAACATCGGGTAACTAAGCGCAGGGCCGCGCTTAGTAACCCGATGTTTACCCTGGTTACCATCCTAAAAGTAAAAAAAACAAACACTACATACTTACCTACAGCCGTCTGTCCTCCAGCGCTGTGCTCTGCACTCCTCCTGTACTGTCTGTGTGAGCACAGCGGCCGGAAAGCAGAGCGGTGACGTCACCGCTCTGCTTTCCGGCTGACCAACGCTCACAGCCAGTACAGGAGGAGTGCAGAGCACAGCGCTGGAGGACAGACGGCTGTAGGTAAGTATGTACTGTTTGTTTTTTTTACTTTTAGGATGGTAACCAGGGTAAACATCGGGTTACTAAGCGCGGCCCTGCGCTTAGTTACCCGATGTTTACCCTGGTTACCAGTGAAGACATCGCTGAATCGGTGTCACACACGCCGATTCAGCGATGTCTGCGGGGAGTCCAGCGACCAAATAAAGTTCTGGACTTTCTTCCCCGACCAGCGACAGCACAGCAGGGGCCTGATCGCTGCTGCCTGTCACACTGGACGATATCGCTAGCGAGGACGCTGCAACGTCACGGATCGCTAGCGATATCGTCTAGTGTGACGGTACCTAAAGGCCGGAAAAGCCCTTTAAGTATGCATTTCTAGCCCAAGCCTAGGGCCCCTGGGCCTCTTGGATTCACCCTTATTTGATGCAGCTCATCGTTTGAGTTAAGCATTGTATATATACTTTCTTAGTTCACTTTGCACTGGGCTCTTATTCTGAACTAAAACATAAAATCCTGTTGGTCGGATACTGACACTGTCAATCTGCTCCTCAGGATCCTGCCATTATTGTGTAGAGCTAAGCCACATCATGCTCTCCAGTGAGGAGTTGCCATGAAAACTGCCAGGGTTTACAGAGAAATGAACAGTCTGAACATTTGCTACAATTAAATAGCTTATTAACATGAAACAGTCCCCGCTTCACACAAACACAGCACTATTTGTTTAAAGGGATAACAATCTGCTACCATCAGCTAAATGGCTTCTCTGTGATAAATCTTGTGGTTTATTTTTTAAACTGCAAGACTTTTGTAAACTGGTCGCTGGAGTTTGTTGTCAAAAGTTTTGCATCCAATTTATAATTATTCTCCTGTTTAGCACATAGCTGCTGCCTATTACAGCTATATTGTAGCCGGCTGCCGGCTTATGGGGGAAGTGATTAGGGCTGGAGAGTGAAATGCACTGACAGGTAGACCACGGTGTAGACTTAGGCTGCACCATTATCGAGAATGAATGATCCAAGGAATGCTCGTTTCCCAATAATTGCCTATTGTGAACCCAAACGTTCATTCATCAGGTGAAGTGATCTTTTAGTGTGCTTAAAAAATCATTATTCTTGGAAGCACATTTCCTTGGGTAAGCCAACCCTTAGCTTTACATGGTCTAGTGTGCATAGATTTGTCACTTTAAAGGACAACATGAATCAGAGCATGACTGCACGATTGTAGCCAAGGGTCTCTGGAACGCGCCAGTGTTTCACAGAAAATAGAGTTTCAAGATCGATGAACCAAAGGGAGAGATGAGATTAGTCCAGTGCAGCCCGTGGGCAGCTCCTCACAGTGCTACTCCAGTTGGTTGACCTGTCTCTCGCTAACTATACACATGGGATAGACTTTCCGGGGGCTGACCGGACCTACAAACTATATTTTCTATATACCTGGCTGCAATCCCCATAAATCTGTACATGTCTCTGAGTTTGTCTTTCAACCTAAATCTGTCTTCATACTACCATTATGGCTTTCACTATAAAGAGGAACCATGATGGAAAATTGGATTCACCATACAATGGACATCACCAACGCCCATCCAACCACACTGACTTATAATGGAGTCTGTTGGGGTTCTTTTGTGGTTACGAAAAAATTTGATAGAAAGAAGTGAGTTGTGTGCTGCATATTCTTCCCATCAAAACTGGTGGACGTGCCAATTCTACAGAGGCCCTGAAGATTTGGGGTCTAGCACTGATTCTTAGGTGACATAATCCCATGAAGGACCCCCTCTGCATTTCAAACAAACAAGGAGGCCCATTTTAATTTTTGCTATGGGTCCCTCTTTTTTTCTGTACTCTAACAAAAAGCTTTTTTTCTGTTTCCATTTGAGCCCAGGACTATATTTGGGACCTACCTCATTGGATAACCCTAATAAAAGCCATTTTTCCTTTATATTCACCTCTTGGCTATAACCAGTGCTATGTGGGCTCTCAACCTAAATATTACCACAGCTTTTCCTTATTGCAATGTTATCCTTATTCCGAAAACACAAAAAAACACCCATTATTGCTGGAGATCCAATAATGTGCAATATGCTGTTTCGTATTGGATGAAACAGCTACAGGATGTCCCTCTGGTTCCCCACTAATATTAGACATCCGAGGCAATAAACTACTTTTCCATATACATGCCACTAGACTGTACTTTCATAACATAGTTTAAGCCTCTGCGCGAAGATCATGTTTAATTAGTGAGATGAAGCTCAGTTTTAAGTCTACATTTCAGATTTATTGAAGCAGGAGGATCGAAAAAAATGAAATCTTATTTGGTTTAAAACAATTGAAGAAGATAAGAGAAAGCGAACTTGTGCTGTATATGAGTGAAATCCTAAAATATCAGTACACATGGTGACAACGAAGGATCATTTTCACATAGATAGATATAGATGATAGATGCATAGATATTGATGATAGATAGATAGATAGATAGATAGATAGATAGATAGATAGATAGATAGATAGATAGATAGATAGATAGATAGATACACAGGTTCTTCTCACAAAATTAGTATAGCGTCAAAAAGTTAATTTATTTCAGTTCCTTAAAACCTCATCTGTGCCACAAGCTGATCGCCTCCATGCCACACCGCATTGATGCAGTAATTGATGCAAAAGGAGCCCCGACCAAGTAATGAGAGCATTTACTGAACATACATATCCGTAGGCCAACATTTCGCATTTTAAAATCATTTTTCAAGCTGTGTTATAAAGTATTCTAATTTACTGAGATAACTTTGGGCTTTCATTGGCTGTAAGCCATAATCATCAACAGTAACAGAAATAAACACTTGAAATAAATCACTCTGTCTATAATGACTCTATATAACATGTGAGATTCACTTTTTTTTTTGAAGAACTGAAATAAATTAACTTTTTGATGATATTCTAATTTTGTGGGAAGCACCTGTAGATACATAGATGATTACCTGCTAATTGCATTAAATATTCCTTTTGCAGTTTTTCCTATCCCCTTGATTCATTTTTTTAGCTTAGAAATGACTCTCCTTTGCAGTGCCATTCTGGCGGTGTACTATTTCTGCATTATTCCCAAAGTGCCAGCGACTTCATATTACGGGCAGTAAGAAACCAGGGATTCTAGAGCCTTGTGTGTAGACCTGTTAGAGATTAATTGTACAGGATGCTTTGTTGTGGCAATAAAACCTTACCCTCTTGAATAATGACAGATGTTCATGGCCCTGAGAGATTGCACCAGATTTTTTTTCTTAGAGGCAAATGGTAATTTATTATTAACCCTTTAAATGATCTTGGTGTTTTCCACCCTTGCACTATTTGTTGCGCGACAATAAAAAAAACATAAGTCTATAATAATATTGTATTATTTCATGACAAATGTTCATTTTCTCGGTTACCGGTGTATAGTTTACATCTTAATGCCTATTTTTAATGGAATTTCTAAAACCATCTCTTCCTCTATATCCTAATCTTTCTGTTACATTTAAACTCATATATCTCTTAAAAGCATTTTAAAGGATTTAAAAAAAAAGGCTCTCCCGTCAAAGTTTCTATCCTGTTGATATATTGTAATCATCATATTATACAGAACTGTGTACTTACAATTGCTAATTTTGCTCTTCTACCAGATAGTTCTTCTCCTTCCCATTATATCTCTCACATAATCTGATTGACAGTTCCTCAGGGCCCCTCCACCCTTCTGTTACATAATATCTCATCTAATCTGATTGACAGTTCCTCAGGGCCCCTCCTCCCTGCTGTTACATAATCTCTCACATAATCTGACTGACAGTTCCTTAGGGCCCCTCAACCCTGCTGTTACATAATACCTCATCTAATCTGATTGACAGCTCCTCAGGGCTCATCCTTCCTGCTGTAAAATAATCTCTCACATAATCTGATTGACAGTTCCTCAGGGCCCCTCCTCCCTGCTGTTACATAATCTCTCATCTAATCTGATTGAAAGATCCTCAAGGCTCCTCCTCCCTGTGGTAACAATCTCTCAAATAATCTGATTGACAGTTCCTCAGGGCCCCTCCACCCTTCTGTTACATAATATCTCATCTAATCTGATTGACAGCTCCTCAGGGCCCCTCCACCCTGCTGTTACATAATCTCTTACATAATCTGATTGACAGTTCCTCGGGGCCCCTTCTCCCTGCTGTTACAAAATCTCTCATCTAATCTGATTGACAGATCCTCAAGGTTCCTCCTCCCTGCGGTAACATAATCTCTCACATAATCTGATTGACAGTTCCTCAGGGCCCCTCCACTCTGCTGTTACATAATCTCTCACATAATCTGACTGACAGTTCCTTAGGGCCCCTCCACCCTGCTGTTACATAATACCTCATCTAATCTGATTGACAGCTCCTCAGGGCTCATCCTTCCTGCTGTAAAATAATCTCTCCCATAATATGATTGACAGTTCCTCAAGGATCCTCCTCCCTGCGGTAACATAATCTCTCACATAATCTGATTGACAGTTCCTCAGGGCCCCTCCACTCTGCTGTTACATAATCTCTCACATAATCTGACTGACAGTTCCTTAGGGCCCCTCCACCCTGCTGTTACATAATACCTCATCTAATCTGATTGACAGCTCCTCAGGGCTCATCCTTCCTGCTGTAAAATAATCTCTCACATAATATGATTGACAGTTCCTCAAGGTTCCTCCTCCCTGCGGTAACATAATCTCTCATATAATCTGATTGACAGTTCCTCAGGGCCCCTCCACTCTGCTGTTACATAATCTCTCACATAATCTGACTGACAGTTCCTTAGGGCCCCTCCACCCTGCTGTTACATAATACCTCATCTAATCTGATTGACAGCTCCTCAGGGCTCATCCTTCCTGCTGTAAAATAATCTCTCACATAATATGATTGACAGTTCCTCAAGGTTCCTCCTCCCTGCGGTAACATAATCTCTCACATAATCTGATTGACAGTTCCTCAGGGCCCCTCCACTCTGCTGTTACATAATCTCTCACATAATCTGACTGACAGTTCCTTAGGGCCCCTCCACCCTGCTGTTACACAATACCTCATCTAATCTGATTGACAGCTCCTCAGGGCTCATCCTTCCTGCTGTAAAATAATCTCTCACATAATCTGATTGACAGTTCCTCAGGGCCCCTCCTCCCTGCTGTTACATAATCTCTCATCTAATCTGATTGAAAGATCCTCAAGGCTCCTCCTCCCTGTGGTAACAATCTCTCAAATAATCTGATTGACAGTTCCTCAGGGCCCCTCCACCCTTCTGTTACATAATATCTCATCTAATCTGATTGACAGCTCCTCAGGGCCCCTCCACCCTGCTGTTACGTAATCTCTTACATAATCTGACTGACAGTTCCTTAGGGCCCCTCCACCCTGCTGTTACATAATACCTCATCTAATCTGATTGACAGCTCCTCAGGGCTCATCCTTCCTGCTGTAAAATAATCTCTCACATAATATGATTGACAGTTCCTCAGGGCCCTTCCTCCCTGCTGTTACATAATCTCCTCTCACTTTGCCTTATTGAGAGTTCCCCAGGGCCCCTCCTCCCTGCTTTTCCAGACACTCCTCCCACATAGCCTGATTGACAGTTCTTCAGGGCCCCTCCTCCCTGCTGCTTAGATCTCATGCTGCTTAGTACACACTGCAGCTATCAGTGAGGCTGGGTGTGTGGCCGGAGACTTAATACACATGGACCAATGAGATATTTCATTCTGTTGCTGGACTTAAAAAATGCTAATCTTAATATCAGGATTGAACAGCCCTTTTGACATGGATTTTCCAAGTTAGAACACCAGCCTCCTCAGGTCTAAAAGATCTATTTAGTCATGTAAACAGTTTACATTGTGAAATCTGGTAACTAATCCTCTTTATCAGCTGCAAATAATCAAGAATGAATGGGATTTGAGGGTAGAATTAAGGCTCTGCCACTCTTGCCATCGGCCTATATCGGCCATTGCCACTCGGCACCATTCAAGGTGCTGTGCTATAACACTGGCCATGTTCTCATCAATGATGGCACAAGATACAAGCATGTCTTCATATTTTATTGTAGTGCTCAGTACCTAACAAAGGAAACTGTAAAAGAGATTTTATCGTTGGACTGTACACTAAGTGCCTACCTGGCACAGAGCAAAAAAAAAAAACAAGCAATTTTGCTGAAGTAAGCAGAGAATATTGCTGGGTAAGGGCAATGGGTAGATTAGAGCGCGCTTTGCATGTCCTGTGGCTTTACATATTTTCTGCTACGTGCAGGGCCATCTTTTGGTAGGATGTCTGTCTGGGTGCAGTTTGTACAGTGAATCGCAGTCTGTTTAAGCTATATGTGGGATCATTAGAACACACAGAGGATAAATATACTGGTTTTGCTGGAGGCAGTCCTCAGGCTGTTTGTTATGTGCATCTTATACTGTCACTACATCACAGACTCGCTATTGCCCTACAAGCCTGTCTAATGGGATCCTCCGCTGCTGATTCCAGCTTACCCTGACCTACTTCTTTTCTTGTGTCCCAGCAAGCTGTCACGAGCTATCAGAGCACTGGGAGCTGAAATAAACACTCGCAGAGGAGAAAAAGCAAGCGCATCTACTGAACATAATTAGCTATAACTAGCTTGTCTACCTCGCTGAATTTGCCCCGTTTTACTGGGCGATATTTATGTATAAAAATCAGAGATGTAGCAGATGTGTCTCAATCTTTCCAACGATGTGCAATACCGAGTAGTGTCATTTTATTGTTTCCTGATACATTGGTGTCCATGCAGTTGGCTGTCCATCAGGTGCATGGATTAGAATATATCTGCGCATTATAGCAAGGTCAAACATAGGAGAAATCAAAATGGGCCCTGGGTGCTGGTGATAGATAGTTCTCTAATTCATGATTACACCTTATCCTTTACAACCAAGCTGTTCCTCCAGTCTCCCACCATGCCTGCAAATGTGGGGAATCTATCATCAAAAAATGCCTTATTCTTTAAATCAGGTTCTTGTGTTATGTTTTTTTTCCAGATCACATTTACATTCTGATATATATATATCTTGCAATTTTCACACTGGCCACTGGGACTGTTTTAGACCCACACTTCCTGTCCTTTCAAGAAGTGGTTTCGGCAGGCTCCTTATCAGCAGAGGCAGGATTACAGTGACAGGTTACACCTTTATACACAGCTGATAACAGAAGATATATCACTCACAATAGGTGACTTCACATCTGACCATGCTCTATTCTGTCTACAATGACACTTGCTTATTAGGTACTTTAGTATAATAAATAGAATTCGGGACTAACCATTGTAGCCCTGTACATGTGTTGTTTCCTGAAACCACAGGAATTATGAGTCTCCAGGAAGCCCCAGTGACCAGTGTGAAAATGATAAGATTTCTATTTGTACTTTGTGATCCAGATTGTGACAAGGAAAAAAATTGCAAAAAATATAAAAAAAAATGCAAAAAACTTATTTAAAATATGAGTCGTTTTTCTCATTATAGTATCTCTTTAAGGGAAGATGAACACTATCTATGCTATCATCCACTGTAATATAATGGGATGAAGACTTCCCAAGCTTCTCTCCTTCAGCTCCATAGACCCTACGTAGTAATCGCTAATAACTCATTGTATTGATATATCTTCCCATTATCCTACTTAGGTACAGGTTGATAATACCAGACAGACATGTCTCTAAAGTGCTTTATGGGTCTAGGACTCTCAGTCTAGGACCACCGACATAAAAAACAACAATCCAGTCCTTGTAATAGCTACAATCACAAATCTATAGAAAGAGGATTCCTTCAGTCTAATCTTCACCATTTCCTATTCATACATGCAGTGATGCAACCAAAAACCCTTAGGCCATGTTCACATGTTCAGTATTTGGTCAGTATTTTACCTCACTCTTTGTAAGAGAAAACCAGGAGTGGAACAATCAGAGGAAAAGTATAATAGAAACATATGCACCACTTCTGTATTTATCACCCAGCCACTACTGATGTAAAATACTGACCAAAAACTGAATGTGTGAACGAGACCTGACTGTGGTCCTGTGACAAAAACTCACTATGATAAAATTTTAAAAATGTTTTTTTCCTTTATGTGATCCAATAGTGTTCAGTTATACTGCAAAAAAGTTGTGTTAAAATTCATTTGTGTTGAGCTTTACAGGGTTCTACTAAAAAAAAGAAAAAACAAACTTGTTATTCGCAGCTAGGCTGCTTGTCTGTAATCTGGAAATGATGGAGTTAAAGATGAGGCTGGGTAGAACAGATAGGGCGCTAGTGCATATTGAGGCACACCTTGTGGATTACCTCTAATTGCAGCCCTGTACTTGTAACCTAAAACCGTTGGCAAGTCCAGGTGCAGTGCGGCACTTAGTGGTAAACCGTGTGCGGTGCCGATGGTTCAGTCACAGGTGTCATCGCATCCTTACTGTAGTAACAGTTTTCTCTCAGACCGCCACCAACCAGTTATCAGGGACAATGGCCGGTCACATCGATGATCCTCTCTCTACTGGCAGATTAGAGATAGGGAAGAAAACAAACTGATCACTGCACCGAACATCCCCCGGCCGGTTACATCGGGACACCCCAACGTCGGCAGCATTTGGCACATGCGCAGATTAAGCCGAGGCCAAGCACTGCCTATCACTCCACTGGAGGTGGCTTGTGATGATGTACCCAACCTGAGGGATTCCAACCAAGCCAGAACGGTTGTAGTCCTGTGACTTCTTATTTAGCTACGTTCCTAGCATGAGTATTTGGTGAATTTTTGCTGTTTCAGGTTTTTGCAGGTTTTTTGCACTTTTTCGATAAATGAGGTTACTCACCTTTTTCTTCATTGCGTTTCTTTACTTGCGTTGTTGACACTTCGTTTTTGTCTCTTTTTGTCATGTTTAAGAAAAGCTGGTATTTGGATTTGACAAAACTTCATTGATATATGCAAATTTTCTTCAGAGAGGAAGAGGACTAGAACTCTAGCACCACGTATAGGAAGTAGCAATCCTAAAAATCAATTTTGATCCTCTAGCGAGCCTTGCCACGTAACTTAGGATAAAAGCCAAAACCAAAATCTCAATTTGCAGATACTGTGTTTTGGAGAACATCTCCTCGTCAGGGCAAAGTGTGAGATCTGGTTTGGCTGGGTGAGAGGCGTCTGAAAGGGATCCAAGGGGTAACGTTTCTCCTAGCGGAGAGTGACATGTCAAGCCTGACACGCCAAGGCGAGGAGACTTTTAAACCTTGCAATACTCCTCATGGAAATATGCAAATTATCTCTCCAGAGAAAAAGAGGACTAGAACTCAAGCGTCACCTAGAGGAAGTAGTAATCCTAAATGTCAATATCGACTCTCTAACGAGCCGTGTCACATGACTTAGGATAAAAGCCAAAACCAGAATCTCAATTTGCAGACATGGTATTTAAGGGTACTGCCCCTCATCAGTGCAAAATGTGAGATCTGGTTTGGCTGGGTGAGAGGCGTCTGACCGGGACTCAAAGGCTAAGGTTTCTCCTTGCGGAGAGTGACATGTCATGATTTAGACATGTGCGGATTACATGTTTTTTTCGGTGAGATTCTGCATTTTTGCATTTTTACCTGTGCTTTTACCACATCAATCGTGATTTTATGGGGAAAATCTACACATAAAACTCAGCGTGTCAGAGAAATTGTTATATTGCGGATTTCAAACAATCACCATAGGTCATTTACTCTGCATAAAAAAATGATATTTCTAAAAATCCTACCCACTGTGCTGGAAAGGGAAGATGCTGGACTTTCACTCAGTGAAAATTTCCAGTGTCAGTAACTAATCATAGGAACTTAATCTTACTGTTTGAATAGTGTAAAAGTTATTTTTTTCATATATTCCTAGTCTACCAGGGAAAAGATGATGATTGTGAACCTTTCATCGTTGTAGATCGCAAATGGGTGATGGTTTGGGAATCCTGCCCCCTGGTTCCCTTCAACTGTCCAATATCTGGAGATGCCGCAAGGGTCTGGGGTGAATTGGATAAGTGTCAGAGAGCAAAGAAAAGGAGCTAATTATCTTTATGTTTTGTGTTTTGGCTTTTCTGACTTGGTGCTTGGCCTACAGTAGAGCGCACCTCCTTAGAGTAACCCTCATTTTAATTTTGTTATTTCATAAATCGGTATTAGAAGAGAGAATATGAAACTTTGTAATATATCTTATAAGAGAAAGATGCTTCTTTCTCCTCCTAGACTGATCATTCATTCCCAATATTTTCAATTCGCAGATAATTTCTGTCTTCAGTGAATACTGACTTTTGCATTACAGAGGCAGGAGATGACAGTTGGTGCTCATAAAGTTCTATGGAGAGGGAGGAGGAGCTAAATAAAGATTATTATTATTATTATTATTATTACACAGCCATTCTGCTGAACGTCCTCCTGAAGCCACAGTTACATCATTCCAAAAATCTGTATTCACTGAATCCAGCTGCAATTTTATTGAGAAATTCATCGGACACCAATTTATTGCATTCGCGTAAGTGAAAATGTTGGATCTCACCAGACAAGTTCTCATCCTTTTATTTTAGGTTACACCCTTGCAGAATATCACGGGAGAGGACTTTTGAGGTCCCTGATCCTACGCATTTAGATAACTTGCGTTTGGCTTTGATTTGCCTGATTTGGGACCTAATGGAAACACGTGTCCTTCACCTCCGTTTTATGAGGTTATCTCAGGCAACCTTCCTGAACCAGTTCCCTCCACTCTGCTTGGCATGAAATGAAACGCATGATCTGCTATGGGGAATGCCTCAGCGCTCGCCCAGTCACATGGAGAAGTATAGAATGGAGCGCTGAGGAATTTTCCTTGATTATCATATAGAAATTTCCATTGTCTGCCTACAAAGACCTCATCGTCTCCCCGCATTAGTGCCGCGCGCTGACTGTTCTGCTGCGGATAAATATAGACACCGAGCTCAGATCTGTCGCCCCATCTTCCTTCTTTGTGCTATTACACTGAACGGGAGATTGCTTTTATTTTAATACCCAAACGGAAGAGAATTGATTTTTAGAATGAGAAGTCACTAACATTTTGGTTGCATGGAGAAGGCGCGAATTTATACCTGCACCTTCTCTGTGCATGGACCTATAGGTAAGGATTTCTGACTTTTCCGATCACAGCACCAGCGCCTAACTTTTACATCATCTGGATATTGGTCGTAAATAGTGATAAGCGAACGTGCTCGGATAGGTGTTATATGAGCATGCTCCGGTGCTAACCGAGTATTTCCGGCGTGCTCGAATACTATGTTCTAGTTCCCGCAGCTGCATGTCTCACGGCTGCAACACATGCAGGGATTGCCTAACAGACAGGCAGCCGCAGGGATTCGGACATGGTATTCGAGCACGCCGAAGTCACTCAGCACTCCAGCATGGACCGATAAAACCTTATCCGAGCACGTTCGCTCATCACTAGTAGTAATGTTTCATTTGGGTCAAACCTAGAAATCTTAAAACAAACCTTTTAAATATCATGATGTTGGTGCTGCAATGGAGTCATTAAAAATAATCTGTCGGCAGGTTTTTGCTATGTAATCTGAAAGCACCGTATTTTAGAAGCAGAGATTCTTGACTCTAGTGATGTCACTTACTAGGCTGTTTCGATACAATCAGTGTTTTATCAGCAGGAGATTATCACTACAGGACAACTATCCCCGTGCCACTTAGTCCAACCACGCCTCTGTCTATGAGTAGGAACTTCCTGCCTCTATACAATGTACACAGAAATCTGTGGTGTGGTCTGGGTGATGCACAGATCAACAACTGAGCTCTTCTAGATCTGCTGCAGAGAAAACTGTGATTCTATCACCCAGTAAAGTAAGTGCTACATCACTGAAATCAGGGTCTCTGTCATCATTCTGTCATCAGATTAAATAGCAAAACCAACCTGCTGACAGATTCCCTATAATATGTGCCATGGTAAGTCAATACCAGTCTTGGTGGCTGGTCGGCCTCCACTTTTTCCCTTTTTTCCAGGAATAGTAGTAACTTACCCCATGCAATCTACCAGATCTGACAAATGTAAGCTTGTTTTCATTGCCGACTGATCTTTCCATGTGCATGATGTCATTTTAGAGCTGGCACATTATCTACGCTGGCGAGTCACTATGTGGCTAATTTAATGTAATCATACTCTGATTTTTATAACTGTTCTGCAGGAAACAAAAATCCTGGAATAAATCTTGATTGCAAAAACTTTGTCTTATAAGGCATGTTCGGACAAGCAGCATTTAGCTCAGTGAGTAGCACTTGCTCGGTAGCTTTTGGATAATTTCATCCCCATGAAATGCTGTAGCACCCCTTTATTTCCTGCAGGCATGGAGATCTATAGGTAGATGGGGTATTGGCGGAGGAGCAGTGATAAGTCCCTGCGCACACTTGGTTGTGACTGGATAATAGCAGTTGAGGCTTTTCACCACTATCCCACCAACAATGAGGAGAAAATTCATGTTTGTTATTTAAACTGTCTGCATTTCGTTCATTTGAATTGATTGTCTGAGATTATAGAGAAGGCGTCTTCATTTTCAGAAACGCTGTCCACTCTCATCTTGTAGCACTGTCATATTCACTTGCTCCAGTTCTGAGTTGTATCGAGCCATTTTTTGGCACGCACAGTCATACCGTTGTAAATTTCAGTTTTCAGCAAAATAAAAACATTGTGGGAGACTGAACTGCTTTACTTGTGGCAGATACCAATCAATTTTCATCATCAAAAGAAGGAGAATTACAGGAAACTTTATAAGTCATACAGGAAAGAAATGACAAACAGTAACCGTTAACACCACACCATTTGCTGTCTCTCAGGATAGTTCTAGCACAGTGTTCCCCAAGTCCGGTCCTCAAGAGCCACCAACAGGTCATGTTTTCAGGATTTCCTTAGTATTGCACAGGTGACAATTTCATCACCTGCACAGGCATTAATTCCATCACCTGTGCAATACTAAGGAAATCCTCAAAACATGACCTGTTGGTGGCTCTTGAGGACCGGAGTTGGGGAACACTGTATCTAGCAGAATAAGCCTGCAGCTGTTGTACTCACCAACTCATACTACAACATTATACATCTATGTATGCTTTTTTATTGCTATGCTCTGTCAGCATAACCTTTGCCTACATTTTGTGTGTCCTTCGTTTGTTGGAAGATATTTTAAATGTATATTATATAGATCTATTAGTCAACTCAAAACCTGTCGCTAGTTCACACCCCTTTGTATGAAGGCCTCTGTGTGACTGTATGTGCATGAGCCGTAGTGTCCATCAAACTGTTACGCATATGACCAGGTCCATTAGATTCTCCTGTGCTCCATGTTGGGCTTTGAGATGTTGTAGCAGTTCCAAATTAAATGATAAAGTCCAAATACGTGCACGGAAGAGCCACGCTGATACATTGAGCATCAAGGCTGATGTTTATTACATCATCGGTCACTCATATATATAGGCATTTACTGGACATATATTGTACATTGTTACAATAGAATTGGCTCAGCATATCTCTACATACGTGCTGGCATTAGCTTATATGCATCTCATTGGCTAAAGTTAGTATCATCTACACCCACCTGAAGGTGTGAAGGACTTCACCTGCTTCTCTGTGGCTTCCTGGGCCTCTTTAAGACTCTCAGTTTGCTTTTATGTGTCAGCCTGTTGCTTCCAGGACACCTTTAAGACATTCAGTTTTCCTCTACGTGTCCACCTGTGACTTCTAGGAACTCCGCTAACTGTTTCCTGCGTGCTCCACCTGACTGCATTGGATAGATCTTGATCATGAGCAGTAAGCTGGGTGAGGTTATGAAAGACTGTGGACAACTCTGTGATAAATCACAATCTTCATGAAGACATTTGGTCATACTAGGAATAAACAGATGTAGCAAAAAATAAATACATTGAATATTTAGCAATTAAACAGAAGATAATCACAGACGTCTATTTTTTGGTGATTTATAGCAAATATTACGTGAAGGTTCTGTAATGAATGATGACGCTGTCAGAAGTGTTCACAGCATTGCATCCTATATACTGGCATACACATTGGTGCCATTTGCTTGTTGTTTAGTGATCCAGTGCAGATATTTTGCTTTTCCATACAATATATACACTCACGACGCTCCTATTATCTACCGTAGTTGTAATTACCATCCTGCCATTTTCTAAGCATATCAGATATTATATTTTAATGATGTTTCCAGGTTTATAACCAGAGGCTACCAAATCATCACATGCTGTACATCTCTGTAAAAATGTTAATCTCATTTAACAAGGAAAATATGTAATATTAAACTGTTCTATCAAGTTCTATTGCACCATATATTCAGATTGTGTCACATATGCCATCTGTTTGCTTGCAGTGCAATTTGTCGCTCTTTCTGGAGCTCGTTTGGTTAAAGTCTGCATCTGCATACTATCTACTGAAATATTTAAGGGCCCAATGAGTCATGCCTAATTGCACAAGTACTACATCTTGACTCAGATAGCAGCCAATAGGAATGTCCCCCTGTGCAATTCACCAGGAGGACTGTTCAGCCTGCAAGGACATCTATTAACAGTAATGTTCCTATTCAGGCTTTAATCAGATGAGGTTTGACTTTCAACTTCTAGGTCAAGTGAGTTGATGCAGTGAGCTCCATACAGAGGTTTATGAGGCATTGTTAAATACCCATTGGCAATACCTGCCCAAAATGGACATGTGAATTCCTACATATGCCAAAATATTCCTAGTGTTTTCATTACACTTGTAGCACTTTTTTGTAACACATGTATAAAACACAATAGTCAACTACAAGAAAAGTTAACTTTTTTTGGACAGTCATTCCCCAAACTATCAAAATCTCTGATTTTCCCACTGGTTTTGATGAGGGGGTGTTGTTGGAGGCACACACATTATTATAAAATGTAAGAGTTTAAAGAAAACCTGATTTATTCTGCCTTAAACAAGGGAATCGGGTATATATTTTTTTAAACACTCCGTTACAACACAGCAAAGCAGAAATAACACAGTACAGCAGAGCTGACATAGCACAGCGGAGCAAGCACAGAACAGCAGAGCTAACACAGCACAGCAGAGCTAGCACAGTACAGCAGAGCTGACACAGCACAGCAGAGCTAACACAGTACAGCGGAGCTAACACAGCGCAGCAGGGCTAGCACAGTACAGCAGAGCTAACACAGCACAGCAGAGCTAACACAGTACAGAAGAGGTAACACAGCAAAACTATCTGTACTGTACAGCAGAACTAACACAGTACAGCAGAGCTGACATAGCACAGCGAATCAAGCACAGTACAGCGGAGCTAACACAGCACAGCAGAGCTAGCACAGTACTGCAGAGCTAGCACAGCAGAGCTAACACAGTACAGCGGAGCTAACACAACAGAGCAGAGCTAGCACAGTACAGCGGCGCTAACAGTACAGTGGAGCTAACACAGCACAGCAGAGCTAGCACAGTACAGCGGAGCTAACACAGCACAGCAGAGCTAGCACAGTACAGTGGAGCTAACACAGCACAGCAGAGCTAACACAGTACAGAAGAGGTAACACAGCAAAGCAAAACTATCTGTACTGTACAGCAAAACTAACACAGCAGAGCTAGACCAGTACAGCAGAGCTTAACTTTGTCTCATTACAAACATTCGCACCATATGTCTGGAAGTTGTGCTGATGAGATGTGCCTTATTATATCCAACACAGGAGAGAAAAAGTTGTCTCATTGCAAACACATTGCAGTGATGTCAGCTCTGCTGTATGCCCCTCTTCCCCCCCACCCCCCACACACACACACACTGGCTGATGGTGAGATGGACTATGAGAGGACTGCAGTGCAAATGTGCTAGTACAATAAAGGTGAACCTTGCCTTATTACTCACTATTGAAGAGACCTTTCAATCACCTGCAACGGCACTCGGAGAAGCCACCTAGAGACAGTGCTGGACTAGTCTTGTCTCTGAGATCTGGCAGAGACCATTGCCAGAGACGAGACTAGTCGGGCACAAGTATATTTTCTCAAAAACTTTGGCTAGGTTCACATTGCGTCAAGTACATGGTGTTAAACGGATCCGTTAAACGCATGTACAGAAAAGGAGCCAAATTTGTGTAAAAATCGTCGTCACGGTAACGCTTGCGTTAACGCATGTGATCGCGTTTTTCTCATTTGGATGTCCGTTAGCGAAGTATCCATTTGTCTGTGTTTGTCACTGTCAATAAAGTTGTTCTTTTTTTTTTTCCTTTTGTCAGCGTCGGGTGTGGGTGCATACACATTCTCCATTTTGAAAGCACTGAGTGAACTTCTGCTAGCAAGATGTTTGTGTCTGAGCTCGTTAGATTTCGCTTGATGCGGTTGTGACTTCGGCAGAGAAAGCGTAGTTCGCAAAGGAGATATTGGATCCACGATTCACGTGCAGTAGGATTCACGTGCAGTAGGCCTCAGGAGAAATGTGTGGGTGGGATAGTCCTCCTTTAATGGCCGAAATCAGATTTCCTGTCACATGACCACATGGACCACCCTCAAATGCTAATAAAACGTGTGGTTCTATTTGGAAATTTTTCATGATTTGCGTCTGGCTGCGTTTGCCATAGCCTTCTATGGCAGAATGAACGCTTCCGTTAGTATTGCGTTAGCTTGGCCGGACCCGAAAACGCTGCAAGCCGCGTTCCAAGGTCCGTCAGAAAAAAACGTTATGTGACAAATGCATGCCAATTTTGGCATGCGTCACGATGCGTCAGACAATGCAAGTCTATGGGCGCGTTAGTATGTGCGTTATATTGCGTTTTCAGTACTTAAAAACGTGTCCGTTAGATGGACTCACCTAGCGCAATGTGAACCTAGCCTAAGCATTTCAGAGAAAAATATACCTAAGGGTACCGTCACACAGTGCAATTTTGATCGCTACGACGGCACGATTTGTGACGTTCGAGCGATATAGTTACGATCTCGCAGTGTCTGACACGCTCCTGCGATCAGGGACCCCGCTGAGAATCGTACGTCGTAGCAGATCGTTTGAAACTTTCTTTCGTCGTCTAATGTCCCGCTGTGGCGGCATGATCGCATGGTGTAACATATATCGTATACGATGTGCGCATAGTAACCAACGGCTTCTACATCGCACATACGTCATGAAATTATCGCTCCAGCGTCGTAGATTGCAAAGTGTGACAGCAGTCTACGACGGTGGAGCGATATTGTTACGATGCTGGAGCGTCACGGATCGTGCCGTCGTAGCGATGAAAATTGCACTGTGTGACGGTACCCTAAGTCCAATTGTGCAGCCAGGCTCTGATTTGTGCTGCCCGTGAATCAAGTGACAGTTTCTCTTTAAGTGAAAAATGATCCTAATGTAATCCTAAGAAGCAATGGAAGTTTAGAAGGGCAAACAGTAAACAAATGTCCTGCTCCTGCCACTTAGAATTAGCACCCACACAGCTCGGTGATTCGGCGGTAGATTGTGGTGAGCCGGTCCTGGCTCAATGACCCTATTATCCATCACACCACAAAGATAAGCAGATCCCTATTAAATTACGTTCAGGTTAATGCCTGTTTGGATTGTTTATACTAAATGGCTCTTCCAAGAGAAAATGATTCCTGGAATCTTTTCAAATCTGTGCAGCGATTCTCTCATTATTCTCCGACCAAACAGCTCTCTCATTGTTCGCGACTGTCAGACAGCACCGATACCTTGTAAACTAGAATGCTTTCTGCCGCAATACGAACACTCGAGGATTTATCAGCACTTACTGGATCATTCCTTCATTTTTAGTCACTTTTCTATAAAGCCAGTGTAAACCAAACAATTAAAGAAGGGAAACGCAATCAAAACTTGGAATTAACCCATTAGAGGGAATTTGCCACCCACCAAACCTCTATTTAAACTGCTTATACAGATCACACAGGGGACATGTAAGGCATTAACTTAGTTAAGGCAATAAATATTTCATATAGTTTTCTTTATGTTTTATTTTACTGTTCAAAAGAAGTTACTTTTTCTTGTAAAAGTTTTTGGGTTGGTATAATAGTTTTATGTTTCTATTAATTGAGCTGTGTTAGGGTTTTCCTTTTGTAGTTGTTGAACAAGCTTTCATTTTTATTATTATTCTGAGGTTCATGTTACTTTTTGGTCACGTTTATACCAAATATGTTCAGTCTTTATATTTTTTTTAATTTTTAGCCTCTACAATTAAACACTTTAAAAATGTAATGGAACTATTGATTTTTGGCATTTGTAGTTTGATTACACAACCTGACGTTGTGATTGTCTACATTACATCACTTAGCACAAATTATTATAGGCTTTGATATTTAAATGTCAGGTGTTTTTGACACTTGTTCCCTCGAGAACACCACATAAGCACGATGTAGACAGCTGAAGTCCTGAACGTGGATTTCAATAGACTACAACTGTTCGGACTGTGTGGATCCCATAATTGCTTGGTAATTGGGAGTAATAATGCTCCGTGTCCATTTACGACTGGCCAGACCATTCCCTGTTAGAAACACATCACCATATGAGTCTTTCAATCATTCGCTGAAGATTTGGGGAAAAAAGCGCCATTTCCTTGAGAAGAAATACTTGTAATTGCCTCTCCCATGACATGAGCTTTCCTTGGCTTTGCGGATGAAAGGAGAGGTGGTGGGTAAAAGTCGTAGTGTAGTGACCCTTTCAGGGCTGAATTGTACTGAAGTGTATTCCGAAGTCTTTTTTTTCTTCTTTATTTTATCTGTAAAATCTAGTCCATGTTTTCATTTAACAGAAATATGTTTTTATATAATAAACCCATTTGAAAGAAAATTGGGAGTTGCCTGTAATTTCTCCAGAATGGTTTTTACAATATTGCAGGCTCGAGCAGCAGTTCGGAATCTTAAGCACACTTGTTGGCTTCGGAACGTCTTTTGTTCTTTCTTGTTTTTTTTATCATTGTAGACCAGTAAAATAAAAAAGTTTGCAAAAAAATTGAGCTTCTTGGATCTATCCATTCATGGGGATCAGTTCCTGGTCTGTTTAGACTGACTGAAAGCACTTTCAAATGCATAGAACGATTGTTAATAAGATCATTCTTTGCGTATAGAACATTGTGTTTTCTGCAGCACATGTCCTGTTTACACAGGATAATGTGCTGCCGAGCACGATTTCTTTTAAGGCTAAGTGCATACTGTGTCTGTGAACTCAACCAAGAATCTTCAAAAACCCTAGTCCATGCCCTCATCATCTCTCGCCTTGACTACTGCAACCTCCTGCTCTGTGGCCTCCCCTTGAACACACTTGCACCCCTCCAATCTATTCTAAACTCTGCTGCCCGACTAATCCACCTGTCCCCCCGCTATTCCCCGGCCTCTCCCCTCTGTCAATCCCTTCACTGGCTCCCCATTGCCCAGAGACTCCAGTACAAAACCCTAACCATGACGTACAAAGCCATCCACAACCTGTCTCCTTCATACATCTGTGACCTCGTCTCCCGGTACTTACCTACACGCAACCTCCGATCCTCACAAGATCTCCTTCTCTACTCCCCTCTTATCTCCTCTTCCCACAATCGTATACAAGATTTCTCTCGCGTATCCCCCCTACTCTGGAACCCTCTACCCCAACACATCAGACTCTCGCCTACCATCGAAACCTTCAAAAGAACCTGAAGACCCACCCCTTCCGACAAGCCTACAACCTGCAGTAACCACCGATCGACCAAACCGCTGCATGACCAGCTCTATCCTCACCTACTGTATTCTCACCCATCCCTTGTAGATTGTGAGCCTTCGCGGGCAGGGTCCTCACTCCTCCTGTACCAGTTATGACTTGTATTGTTTAAGATTATTGTACTTGTTTTTAGTATGTATACCACTCCTCACATGTAAAGCGCCATGGAATAAATGGCGCTATAACAATAAATAATAATAATAATAATAATAATACTTAGCTTACAGTATACATCAAAGCTTTTCCCGACATATAAAGTTATGTTCCTTTGACCTCCATTCACCAGGCAGAGGCCAAAAGTAAGTTCTTTCAGCCAATATTTGTCAAGTATCTGTCTGTTTGTTGTACTGTAGTGGAAAGCCCAGATGTGTGATCTTTCTTATATAGAGGTTAGCCATGCAGTATACATTTTCTTACAATGGCTCCCTATGATAGAAGGCTGCTAGACGTCAATTCGGTCTGTGGCCACCGGTGGACAAATACCTCCCAAGTGTACGCCCCTAACAGTGGGCACAGACGCAGTATGAACCTATCCTTAAGGTACCGTCACACTGAGCGACGCTGCAGCGATACTGACAACGATCCGGATCGCTGCAGCGTCGCTGTTTGGTCGCTGGAGAGCTATCACACAGACAGCTCTCCAGCGACCAACGATGCCGGTAACCAGGGTAAACATCGGGTTACTAAGCGCAGGGCCGCACTTAGTAACCCGATGTTTACCCTGGTTACCAGCGTTAAAGTAAAAAACAAAACAAACACTTCATACTTACCTTCCGCTGTCTGTCCCTCGGCGCTCTGCTTCTCTGCCCTGTGTAAGCACAGCGACCGGAAAGCAGAGCGGTGACGTCACCGCTCTGCTTTCCGGCTGCCGGCGCTGACAGAGGATGCAGGAGGAGTGCAGAGAAGCACAGCGCCGGGGACAGACAGCTGAAGGTAAGTATGTAATGTTTTTTTTTTTTAACATTTACGCTGGTAACCAGGGTAAACATCGGGTTACTAAGCGCGGCCCTGCGCTTAGTAACCCGATGTTTACCCTGGTTACCAGTGAAGACATCGCTGGATCGGTGTCACACACGCCGACACACGTCAGCGGGAGATCCAGCGACGAAATAAAGTGCTGGACTTTCCTCAGCGACCAACGATCTCCCAGCAGGGGCCTGATCATTGGTCGCTGTCACACAGAACGATTTCCTTAACGATATCGTTGCTACGTCACAAAAAGCAACGATATCGTTAACGATATCATTCAGTGTGACGGTACCTTTAGCCTGCCTAAAATCATTCCACTCAGAGAATGAGTATTTTGCTCATTCATCAAGAATAATCAGGAAACAAAAGTTCCTAAGAATGCTCGTTCACAATACAATGGGGAAACGAAGTATTTGATACACTGCTGATTTGCAAGTTTTCCCACCTACAAAGAATGGAGAGATCTATAATTTTTTTCTCAGGTACACTTCTACTGTGAGAGACATAATCTTAAAAACATCCAGAAAATTAAATTTTGTATGATTTGTACATAATTAATTGCATTTTATTGCATGAAATAAGTATTTGCTACTATAGAAAAACAGAACTTAATATTTGGTACAGAAACTTTTGTTCACAATTACAGAGGTTGGGCTTTTCCTGTAGTTCTTGACCAAGTGTACACACACTATAGCAGTGATTTTGGCTCACTCCTTCATACAGATCTTTTCCAGATCTTTCAGGTTTCAGGGCTCTTGCGGAGCAACTTTGAGTTTCAGCTCTGGCCAAAGATTTTCTATTGGGTTTAGGTTTGGAGACTGGCTAGGCCACTCCAGGACATTGAAATGCTTCTTATGGAACCACTCCTTAGTTTTCCTGGCTGTGTGTTTTGGGTCATTGTCATGGAGAAAGAACCAGCCATAACCCATCTTCAATGTTCTTACTGAGGGAAGGAGGTTGTTGGCCAAAATCTGGCAATACATGACCCCATCCATCCTCCCTTCAATTCGGTGAAGTCATCCTGTCCTCTTTGAAGAAAAGCACCCCTAAAGTATGTTTTCCCATCTTGCTTCATGGTTGAGACGGTGTTATTGGGGTTGTACTCATCCTTCTTCTTTCTCCAAACATGGTGAGTGGAGTTGATATCAAAATGTTCAATTTTTGTCTCATCTGACCACATGATCTTCTTACAGACCTGGACGTGTGCTGGTGTGAGCGGGGGGATCTTGTATGCCCTGCTGGATTTTAATCCATGATGGTATAGTGTGTTACTAATGGTAATGTTTATGACTGTAATCTTCAGGTCACTGACCAGGTCCTCCCATGTAGTTTTGGGCTGATTCCTGACCTTTCTCAGAATCATCCTTACCCGACGAGGCGAGATCTTGCATGGTGGCTCAGACTGAGGAAAATTGAGTCATCTTATCTTTTCTTCCATTTTCTATTAATTGTGCCAACAGTTGTTTCCTTCTTACCAATCTGGTTACCTATTGTCCTGTTGCCCATCCCAGCCTTGTGCAGGTCTGCAATTTTGTCCCTGGTGTCCTTAGACAGCTCTTTGGTCTTGGCCATGGTGGAAAGGTTGGAGTGTGATTGAGTGTGTGGACAGGTGTCTTTTATACAGGTAAGGACTTCAAAGAGGTGCAATTAATACAGGTTATGAGTGCAGAGTAGGAGGGATTCTTAAAGGGACTCTGTCACCTGAATTTGGAGGGAACAATCTTCATCCATAGGGGCGGGGTTTTCGGGTGTCTGATTCACCCTTCCCTTACCCGCTGGCTGCATGCTGGCTGCAATATTGGATTGAAGTTCATTCTCCGTCCTCCATAGTACACGCCTGCACTGTGCAAGATTGCTTTGTGCAGGCATGTACTACGGAGGACAGAGAATGAAGGAAGGGAAGTAAGGAAAGGGTGAATCAAACACCTGAAAACCCCACCCCTATGGCTGAAGATTGTTCCCTCCAAATTCAGGTGACAGAGTCCATTTAAAGAAAAACTAGCAGGTCTGTGAAAGCCGAAATTCTTGCTGGTTGGTAGGTGATCAAGTACTTATTTCATGCAATAAAATGCAATTTAATTGTGTAAAAATCATACAATGTGATTTTCTGTTTTTTATTTTTAGATTATGTCTGTCACAGTTGAAGTTCACCTATGATAAAAATTATAGACCTCCTCCTGCAAAATAGGCAGTGTATCAAATACTTATTTTCCCCACTGTATATATACTCTACTAGTTCTTTGGATGACCTGTCTAGTTTACGTGAGATCCAAAGGCAGGAAACAACATAAAATAATCCTCTTGATCATGTGCAAAACATTTAACTTGTTGTTTACTTTGTGGCTAGATGTGTATCTAGTAGTAGTGGTATAAATACAGCTTGCCTGACATTTTTACAATGGTTCTTGCTCCCGGCCTTTGCAAATAATCAGGTACAAACATTCAGGTACATCTTGGTCTCCTGCTACAGCAAAGACAATATCCTGTTGTACATGACAATTAGGTAACAGATGGCTCTGAAATTAATAACAACAAATGACACTTGAAATTTTGTTTCACAATGGCCAATTATTTTGAGATTCAGTGACATTTCCCAGAGGCCGTGCATCTTAGATACAAATCATATCTGGTTGTGTAACACATTGTGGCTGCCAATATGTAAAATTCTTTGGTTTAACGGGACGAAAAATACAAGTTTTTGCAGCCCTTACTCGGCTTCTTTAAATGTTCTTCTTTGGGTTCCTACGGAAGCAAAGTTGTGACTTGTGCAAAAAGTTATTGCAATGCTTATTTCCTAGGGGATTTCTCATCTTATAAAAGGCATATCACTAGGAAATACCATAATTGTAATCACCACTGAGACTCCAACTCTCCTTAGAATAGAGGATGCATGACTAGCACAGAGCTGTATCTCGGTATTTTCTCTGCACAGCGGCACTTTCCACCAACTGGCAGGAAACAGCAGCCAGCCCCATTTGCAAACTATTATGCAGTTTTCTGCACAATCTCACTGGGGACCACTGCTCAAAATACTGTATCACAGTGAAGGTGGCGCAGCATTACTATAACACCCATCTCAGTCATTGTCAAGATTTATGGGGTCTCAGAAGTCGGCCCCCCATCAATAATAAAGTAATCATCGGGGTATGTCATTGGTCCATGAGATGGGAAAACCAATTTAGGCAAGTTTACTCGACCAGTAATCCGCTGACAGAAAAAAATGTGCAAGCACAACTTTTTTGTTTGTCTAAACAAAATAACTGATTTCAACTGGATCTGTTTGTCTAACATTGAATTCTATGGAAAGTACAGTAGATCCACTAAATAGCCTTCTGTTTTCTTCCATTTTCATATAGTGCCCTGAGGATAGGGAATATAAAAGGGACAGCACCGCGCAGGATCTAAGCGCAGTATTAAAAACATCACAAATAAAAGTGCAAAGCTGATGCACTCAGCTAACTGAAGTTGAAGGAACAGCGTATTTGCCCTGGGAGAGTATCCCAACCAAGGTCCTAGTTGCTCGGCCTGCTGCACGGCTCCTGGTCAATGAGGCGATCCGCAATCATCCACAGGTGAAAAGTAAAAAGAAGCAGAAATCCAGTCTGGTGCCGGTGCTCCCGAAAACAGTTTCGTCTCTAGTTGAAGTCCTTCATGTTTCTTTTCTTCTTCATCCAGAGCAGACCGCCATCACTTTTTCCAGCCAGAACTCGTCTCTGCCCAGGTCTCTGAACAAATGTCTTCTTCTGTTTGAAATTGATCCAGTAAGCAAAAAAAAAGGATCATTTTCAAATGAATGAAATATAGATGGCTAGTTTTCAGTTCCATTTTCCATAGACTTCAATGTTGAAGAAAACGGATCCAGTTGAAATATTTTTTTTTTTTAGATGGACAAAAAAGTTGTCTCTGCACATATTTTTTGTCAACATATTGTTGCTGAATCCATTCTAAACAATGATTATTGTGCATGTGAACATAACCTTAAAATGCCTACAGTTAGTTAATAGAGGGGATAACCTTTATGGGTGGCAAGCCTCTAGTCTAGTTGTTGATTTTCAGAACAGAGGGGGAAACCTTCTGGATTTGCTCACACTTGGTTCTTCTAGGGAGGTCCTAGATCAGTGTTTCTCAACTCCAGTCCTCAAGACCCCACAATAGGTCATTTTTCCAGGATTTCCTTTGTATTGCACAGGTGATAATTTCATCACCTGCTCAAGCATTAATTCCATCGCCTATGCAATACTAAGGAAATCCTGAAAACATGATCTGCTGTGGGGTCTTGAGGACTGGAGTTGAGAAACACTGTTCTAGATGGTACAAGAGGGTCCTCACTCCTCTATGATAATTACCAGATGTACAAGATGTAACCCACAGTCATCTAATGTCTACGGTCATCTCAGAGCAGACTGGGACATCTGACCAGTGACATATTGTGGTCTTCCTGGGCTGGTCTTCAACACTTTTTCCATACGATATATAATACATGAGATTTGACCATTTCTCTTAGTATCTACTGTTCCATTTCCATCATACGAGTATCAATACTTAGTTCATTTCTTTTGCCAAGTCATTAATAACTTTCTATCCCGCTACAGTTACTTTTTTAAATGAAAACATTGATACTTGGCCATTGATTGCTCATGCTTTTACTGTACTTTTAGATGTCAGGCGCGTCTCCTCTATAACTTCTATATAGTGAAGTGACAATGTCTGCTTTGTGTAGCCCAGTACTGTGCTGTGAAAGTGGTTTTGCTGCTTGGCAATGTACCAGCTCCCTTAAGCTGCCCCACAGCTGTAACTGATCATGTGACCAAACTTCCGGTCACAGCCGTGACCCCGGTGATTGCCGGAATACAGCGAATTTCTGACTCACAAGCTCCACTGTGAGATTCTGGAACAAGAGCAGCTTTTGACACTTTTAGCCTTAGCAACTGTTTTGTAAGACTTATCCTTGGTGTATTACATTGCTGGTATTCTCCTCTTCAGAGTGGATTAAAGATGACTTTAAAAAAAACTATTTCTGATATTCCAAGGGCATTATTAGTTCTTGGAAGTAATAAAAAAAAAGTTTTACTAGTTTGTTTGCCTGCTTGCTGGCACAGGGCGAACACCTATGTGAAATCCTTATATATTACAATAAAACTAGTCACCGGTAACATGTTTGTGGGGGCTTATATTTATGAGTGGAGAAGGAAAGAAGGACATCATGGACAGAAGAATAGAAGGAACGAGGAAAGAGGAAGACCAGCAACCCAATGGCTTGATACACTCAAGGTAACGGTGGAGAAGACCCTGGTGGACCTGTCTTGTACAAGATCAATCTTCTTATATATCGTTCATCCATCAAGTCGCCATGGCTCGAGATAGAGACGATGGTTGTAAAAAGATATATATTTATGACCAATCCCAGAACTGGGGGATCACAATAAATGGATGACGACTTCAAGACATCAGAAGCTTATTTAAGGCTACAAGTGCTGTTACTCATAATTTGTATAGACCTTAGCTCTCACTCCACCACTGAGTGACATGTACTTCTTTGAAGTGGTTATTCCCAAAATCGCATGTTATCCCCTGTAGTTATCTTATACATAGAAGATTACTTAGTGATCTCTCTATGTCCAACCACCAGGACCCCAAACAATCCCAATATCAGGGATGTAGATCTGGGAACTGGGTCTTCAGATCTCCATCATGAGTGGACCAGAGGTGAACATGCTCAACCTTTCATTTCATTCATTTTCTATAGAACTGCCGGAAATTGCCTAATTTTTGGCCTCTCTTTAATGCAGCCCAAACAGCGGCAGCACGAATGAGAGCCTGGCTGCACAATTGCATCTAGGTATGTTTTGTTGAGAAACCTGACCATGGACTATAGTCAGAGACTGGACTAGTCGAGCTTTTCCCAGTGCTGCTCCAGGTGATTGACTTCTCTCACTTTGGGAGAGAGTTGTACATTTCTTGCAGTGGGGCACTGGGAGAAGTTCAGGGTGGCACCAAACTAATCTAGTCCTTGGCTGGATTTTCAAATTTTATTTATTGTGCAGCCAGGCTTTGATTCATGTTTCCCGCTAAATGAGCAGCATGAATCCGGTGACATGGTACCTTTAATATCAGACAGGAAAACTTAAAAAAAATATTTATACAGCCATACTAATATAGATTTTCAAAGTCAGTACACCAGTCTCATCAGACCTTAAAGAGCCACTTAATTTGCAATGTAAAATCTGATCACCGATTGAATTAAAATATATATTATATGTTTTAGCTTACTTTACATGTGATTTTTTTCTTTATTATTACTACTACTGTTAGATCACTGTATGTTGGTGTCCATTGAGCATTGTATGATAGAATTTACTTGGGCACTGTGTATTCCTACTACTTAAAGGGGTTGTCCAAATTGATAAGTCTGCAGTCACTGTGTGTGACTACAGACTTATGAATTCCCCCAGCCACGCACTGTGCACTGCAGGGGTTTGCCGGTTTCTGGCCCTGGAGAGTATGTATGAGTTAGGCTACGTTCACATTTGCGTTGTGCGGTGCTGCGTCCACGACGCAATGCACAACGCAAACAAGAACGCATGCAAAACGCAATGTTTTGTGACGCATGCGTCATTTTTTGGCATGATTTTGGATGCAAAAAAAATGCAACTTGCTGCGTCCTCTGCGCCCTGACGCTTGCGCCAAAAATGACGCATGCGTCACAAAACGCAAGACAACGCATGTCCATGCGCCCCCATGTTAAATATAGGGGCGCATGACGCATGCGTCGCTATGCGTCGCCGAACCTGCGCCCGACGCAACGCAAATGTGAACGTAGCCTTATACATACTCCCGGCCAGTGGGCACAGCCTTGCTTCTATATACTTGTGTGGAGTGAAGCCGCGCCCTCTAGTCAGCCACACCCACTGGACAGGGCTCAGTCTCACTCAATACAAGTGCATGGAGCAAGGCCACGCCCACTAGACGGATCCTGGCCAGGAGTATGTATAACACATACATGCCCTCTAGTCCATACTCCAAAACCAGTATATCACCGCAGCGCACAGACTTTAATCACAGTTGGATCCGATTTTCTTAGATGTGGAGAAGAAAAAAAAATTCTCCATCTTCTCCATTCTGTCAGTCGTGAAAATAAGACTGCACTCACATATCATTCCGAGTGCCGTCCTATTTTATTCACGGACCCATGGACATGAATGATTGAGTATGATCCAAATTGGATGCAACTGGTGCTGCGATTTTCCTTGGATCGTCTCGATCAGAGAAAAACATTGGACATATACATGGCCCCATAAAATAGCACGGGGACGAGTGCTCTCTGTTAAAACGATGGGTTGCACTCGTCTGATTTTTACGCTCGTGTGCATGAGCCCTTAAGGAGTTGAAGGTAACATCGCACGTGCCAATGACCGATGTCAAGATAGGTATCGGGTTAGGCTTTTTTTGTGCCGTGAAATTCCAGTGTTGTGTTATCAGGGGGTCAAGTTAACCTTTGCTAGATCTGTTTAACACCCTTGTTTGGGTTCCATACGTATGGTGGCCGCAATTAAACACCGTATAGAATGAGCAAATTTTTTCAAAATTCGGTTCCGATTACGATCCATGGCAAATATTGTATTTGCAGTATTCGCCGAACGTCATTGGAGTCAATGGGAATAGAAATTACTGAATATGTTCGGAATTGATTGTCAAATATAAATTCGGCATGAATAGGGTACCAATATGGCCCAAATACAGCAAATTCAGATTTGGCAACCAATTCCGAACATGACTAAGCACCTGCGAACGTATTGGACATGGCGTCATCCAACAAAGGCCAGCCCAGAATGAAGCCGTTCAGATAACACCGGCCTATCGGGCATTTTATGTTGTCGCATGCCCTTAATGTAATCTGCATTTTAATTTTAGTTTTAACTAGACGTTTACTGACAGATCCACTTTAGGCGCTCCATGTACAATGAGGCCGGTTTGTTAAAAGACGTGGATTAAATGGAAAGTCTTTTTATGGCAGTCTGTAGAGATGTCGGGAAAAGGAGTGTTGTGAGCAGATCAATCATTGTCACTAGTAAAAGTGTTGTTACAACAGAGTCATTGTGCCGATCTGGCCATAAATTGGTTATGCAGCACTCCAGTAATGTCAGGTGTTGGCTCAGTAGAAGCGTCTAAATGAAATGAGTTCTACATAACACAAAACTCAACAGGGATTGTCACCTTTCCATGAAGAGCGGCTGCCGTCCGACTTGACTGGGAGAATTATCCTTGCAAATTGTGTTTTTCCACTCTCCTTGACCGGCGTAATCAGAGCTCTTTTACATTACACTTTCCTGGAGAAAGAAGCAATTGCGCTTAAAGGTTATTGAATTGCCGGTGCCAGAAAATGATTTATTGTTTCTTAAGCCTAGATATCATTAGATAATTTGGAGAGGTGTTACATTAATTTATGCGATGTGCGGCGTGATTGGAAGAAAATGTGCTTTTTAAGCTCGGGCTGCCGGGATATGTCTATGCGGTTTCAGTCTTTACTCATTACTTGGCCAATTTGCAGAGGTTAGTGTAACACTAGAGCGTTAAATATGGACGGTGAATGGATTGTAACAATACGCTGTGGATCATTTGCATTAAAGCCATTTACTTTAGGTTTCATGCTGCCGATATGAAGCTCATTTTTGTCCTTTACACACTATGTATCTACTGTAATAGTAGACCCACACTATTATCCACCCAAAAGACACAGCTTAATTCTGCATCATGAGATGTAATTAGGATTCAGAGCGTACCTGTCCTTTCACACTAAACATGCAGAAAAGTATAGTCTTCCTACCCTCATGCTTCAGCTAAACATTCTTACCAGAACATACCAAAACCAGATTCTCATGCTCTGTAATTTGCCCCCACTGTTTCTCAATAGGACGTTTGTTAGCATTCTGCCAGCACTATAAGAGCTGGAACTTCTTTTCATTCACTTCCCAGAATGCACTTCCTCTATTGGCTTCGGCTGTCATGTCAGTCAGACTGCATACAGACTATCTGACTGCTGACTATCACAGTTCGGGACATGGAAAACAAAGGCAAAGACTTGTCAACACTTTCAGTGATTCATCTTGGTGTCTCTGTTGGTAGAAATGTATTACAATTGACAACTCAGAGTGGACAGGAAGTTGGATGAAAAGGCTGTCCCTTAGGGAAGAGTCAGAAGTCTGATTAACTTGGATGGGGATCACAACGCACTGCTCGGACTGGCCATCGGCTCCCCACTCGAGCGTGACAGTTTCATAGAAATACATGCTGTCATGCTCAGGTCGGAAGAGCTACCGGCCAGTCCGAGCATTGTGTTGCGATCCCCATCTGAGTTATACAGCTGTCTGACTGCGTCCTTAGTAGTGAGTTTTTTTGTGGGTAAGACAATAGAATTTTTTTTTAACTAAAATGAGTGTATATTTGCCATTTTTATACCAGTCCCTACTTTTTGGCAATTCGTTAGATCTTGCTATGAGGGGGCATGGCCAGTTATAGAGCAGGGGTCCCCAACCTATGGCTTGCAGGCCTATAATGTGTGGCTCGCGGCTCTCTGTCAGCTTGTTGCATTAACACCAGTTCTAGCAAACAACTATGAAGAGTAGGTCTCCAAATAGTGACTTCTGGGAGTAGCCCCGCCAGAAGAACAGATCTAAACGCACGTCTAATGGCTTAAGGGTTAAATGTAGTCAGCTGTAGATAGGATGCTACGGCCAGTTAAAGGGTTGCTTGAAGCTGGATGCAGTAGTGTGGTGGGAGTGCCAAATGGGTGTAAGGAAGGAACCCCTGGATGTAAAGATACTGCCTATGTGTGATTTCTATGTGGATGTTTTGGCTGTTATTATAGCAGAAAGGGGGCTTTGGATATCACTACTGTGAGAGTTAGGGGGGAGCGGTATCTTGATGTCACTACTCGGGGGAGGGCTCTGGATGTGGCTCGCAACCCTTTCTCAGAGCTGAATGTGGCTCTCAGGGTAAGTAAGGTTGGGGACCACAGTTACATAGGATGTAGCCAAAGTCATGGTCCCTGGAGGGGTAGTCCACATGTCCCTTTCCTATATAAATAAGAGGACAGATTTTGCATTGGGATCCAGGAACCCAATATTACATCACAGAGATACAGTAACTCTGTGGCTTCATACTGTGAGCTTTCAAGGGCAACAGATGGGACATTTTATTCCTTTGAGTCATGCACGTTTATTATTGAATCATACTTGTTTTCGAAGGAAGCTATTCCAGGAATAACAATATATTAAGACTTGCTCCTCCTCCAGTTTACACATGTGCATACGATTCATTTGATCAAGTGATCCGTTTATTTTAAGCATACGACTGCTTATCGTGAATTTTAATAATCTTGGCAGGACTTTTTCCTTGCCCATAAAGCATCAATAAATATTTATGTTGGACTAGGATGACACCTTTCACCCACTCGTGAAGTTGGGAAAGACTCCTTTCCCCATCGGCAGTGATCAGAGGACATTGCCTGGTGATTGCGTAACCTGCTGGTTGTTCCAGTTGGTTAGAAAGTAAGCTTCTTGACTGTGTCAGCAATTACACTCACAGGAAAGGCATTCTGAGGTCAGGCAGTAAAGAATTACCCAGGTAATGTAAAGCAGGATGGATTTCTGGCCTTTATTTACTCAATGGGGTCATGAAGGTTCAGCAATTCCTGTACATCTGTGAAGTTCTTGATTTATAGGTATTTTCTAATTTGAAATATCTTTATGATCTCTACCTCAATTAGCCATACTGCCCGGTAAACTTCCTGCTGTTGTATCATTACGCGGATATAATCTAGTCTTAAAGGGAAAATTCTTTACACAGTAAGGGGATTTATAGGGTAAGAACCTGCATTGCTTAAACCTTGTAGTATAAATGGTTACAAAATGTGAGCTGATCCTCAGGACTGTTGCTAAAATCATCAGCTATATACATCAAGTCCTTACCCAAGAGGGCTCTGTTGTATTACTCTCTGGTTTGCAGTCTAACAGTCTTCACGTTAGTAGAATCAAGTCGTGGAGTGCACAAAATGGTCAATCCTGAGAAGCCACTCAAAGTGTTCCGACCAATTCAGGTGATTTTTCAGAATAGTTCATCATGGGTGTATACATAAAGAGTAACACTATTTCTGACTATAGAAAGGATTATATATGGATTTTTTTACCCATTTCCTCCTCTGCATCTCTACATATAATTTTCCATCAGCTAGTAGATGAAGACTTGCTGATGTTTCCTAATACACAGAAAACCTGCGAGCCTACTCTTCGCATAAAACACTCAGGAGTAGCAGCATGAAGGATAATATCCAGGGGTACTGAGCTGTGTAACTGTGAATCCAGCAAGTAGTGACTTAAAGCACTTACTAGAGTTTTCTTCAGCGGCATTTCTGTAACTATTATTATTTTATTATTATTATTTATTGTTATAGCGCCATTTATTCCATGGCGCTTTACATGTGAGGAGGGGTATGCATAATAAAAACAAGTACAATAATCTTAAACAATACAAGTCATAACTGGTACAGGAGGAGTGAGGACCCTGCCCGCGAAGGCTCACAATCTACAAGGGATGGGTGAGAATACAGTAGGCGAGGGTGGAGCTGGTCGTGCAGCGGTTTGGTCAATCGGTGGTTACTGCAGGTTGTAGGCTTGTCGGAAGAGGTGGGTCTTCAGGCTCTTTTTGAAGGTTTCGAGGGTAGGCGAGAGTCTGATATGTTGTGGTAGAGAGTTCCAGAGTAGGGGTGATGCGCGAGAGAAATCTTGTATACGATTGTGGGAAGAGGAGATAAGAGGGGAGTAGAGAAGGAGATCTTGTGAGGATCAGAGGTTGCGTGTAGGTAAGTACCGGGAGACGAGGTGACCGATGTTTGGAGGAGACAGGTTGTGGATGGCTTTGTACGTCATGGTTAGGGTTTTGTACTGGAGTCTCTGGGCAGCCAGTGAAGGGATTGACAGAGGGGAGAGGCCGGGGAATGGCGGGGGGACAGGTGGATTAGTCGGGCAGCAGAGTTTAGAATAGATTGGAAGGGTGCGAGAGTGTTAGAGGGGAGGCCACAGAGCAAGAGGTTGCAGGAGTTGCTTCCTCCTCTTTCCCCTCCACTCTGTATAGATTTCTATGGGCAACTTATAACCGAATCGTTCAGTGTGCTTATAATCCATCTCATCTTTTGAAGGAAAGCTAGCTTAAAAAAATCACCTATTCTATATATTAAATAAAGTTTTTATGTTAAGTGTTTTTTTTTTTCAATTTTGTTTTGCAACATTTTCTTTTTTATGATTACAATCTGTATGAGAAATAAAAACAGAAATATTTCTATTTTCACACTTGTAATTGAGGTTGACTCATGCTTCCTTTTGTTTCAGGAAACAACACATGTGCAAAGCCGCAATGGTCAGACCTTGACCCAATGTTTTGTATTGCAGTGTCTAATGAGCAAGTGCAAAGTTCATTATAAAGGAAAGGGGAAAAGGATCATCGCCTATTGTAATTGGTGGATCCTCTGTTATCCGTGTATATAAAGATGTTACCTGTCACTGTAATCCTGCCTCTAATAATAGAAAAACTCCTGTATACGCTTCCTGAAAGAACAGGAAATAGGAGTATAAAAAAGCCTGCCTGAAAATTGCAACTGTACTTATTCTTTTGTTTTCTTTTTATAAAAATGGGTATAAAAAAATAAAAATTGCCATATTGGAAAAAATACATGTCACACCAAAAACCTGATTTGAACAATAGATAATTTTCTGATGATAGCTTTTCATTATGAATTATTTTACCATGAATTGCATGGTAAATGAAAAGTTCACGAAGCAGAGCAGAGAAGTGGTTCATAAGTGGAGAAGGACGCTTACATCTCTGATTAGCATATATTATAATGAAGTTTCTTATATTCACTTATAGTCACATGTAGCCCCTTCTCTTTCTATCCTATTATCTCTAACACTGAGAGAAGAGAAGGGGAGACCATGGATTCTGATCACCCAGACTAATTATTTAGAGATACTCTGTAGCGGTCAAAATGGAGGACATTTTGCACTGAAGACTATTTAGAAAGTTGCTTAACTTTGCATTTAGGAAGCAAATATGCAATAAAAATTCAGTGCAATGGAGTACATAGCTCTCACCTTCTTTTATTCAAAAACCAAATCCAGGGCAGCTGTAAGCACTAGGGGTATAGCAATAGCAGATGGTATGTAGTAAATACACCTAAGTCCTGGTGCCTGCAGGGTCCAATAGGCCATGTGAAACATAAAAAGACAGCCATATTGAAAATACACCTAATAAATGGGTTATGTATCTTGTGATGGGGCCCAGGAGCCTCATAAGGCAGCTATATTTTAAACAACAGATGAAAAATAAAGCTGTAACAGCACCAACATTTTGGTTTGAGAGCTTTTAAGTGAAGCCCTCGACAGTACAAACTCTTGAGATCAGGTATACCGAATGTGTCCCCATTGCTTGTGTGCTACCATAGGCCCATAGTATGTGCTGTGAACAGTACAATGTACAGCTGATTATGCTATAGAATAAAAAGCACACATTGGCCCGCTTCATTATTGCCTTTGCCCCTGTTTTCAATCTAGTTCTCTGTCTTTTGCACCTTTTTTTGTGCACCCAATTTATTATTCAATTTGTTCCTTTTTTAAGTCTATTGTATATATCCATTTCCCCCTACCCCCATTTTCCACTTTGTGAGCGGAGTCTATCAATTCCATATATGTTCACCTGATTTATTAATGGCCGCTTTTTAAAAAGTCAAAAATTTGGCGAAACTTTACTTCAGTCCAACTCTGGTCAATTTTTCACAATTTTTGCAACATCTGGCATCAACTTTCTACTTTTGTCGCCAAAAGTTGCAAAAAGACAGTCGAAGACGGGAAGAAAACCCATTTTTGACTTTGCACCAAATTCATGACTCCCGCAAGACATTTTGATGAATTTGATGCCAAAAACTTCAATTAATACCACGAGACAAAAACGGAAAGTGTCTTTAAAAAAACGTAAATAATGAATCAAGGTCGTAGTATTCACAATAGCATCTTCTGCTTCTACCACTAATCTCTCCTCTTGTTTCATGCATTCTTGGCTTTTTCGCGTTCTTAATGGGACAGATGGTGTTTATAAATAACATCAGCATGCAAATCTCTTTACACTATAGAATGGTGTTTATGCATTTCATATGCTGTAAAGTGGGGAGGAATATATTGTTCTTCTAAATATTATTCATAAGTGACATCAAGTGTTAGATTTGTCAGATGTGAGAAAGATTTTCGGAAAAGAATGTCACAATATAGCAATTTTTATATTAAAGGAAACAATGGAATTTGTAATAATATAATGTACATGAAATCTCCAGATCTGATACTCAGTGGGATTACTAGAAAACCAGTATTGTATGTGACAATGGTGCTAACTGGGTAGCTGACATTTTAATTAGCTTTGTAGCACAATCTGCGGAGCCATCTCTTTTGTTTTCACTGTGTACATTTGTGTCGTGTTCTGAATGCCCAGTGGGCAAAGCATGAAAAGCTTGTGAAAGGCTGCCCTGTGAATGGCGTTCTTTTATATTCTATATTCTCTAAGACTGCCCTGGCTTCAGTTTAGGATCATTTTAGCTTTAATGTATCCCAAATAGTTGTTCAGTATAGACACCCTTCAATGCCATTGAAACTCATTAGGTCTTGTGTATCAAAAGTTGAACTTGACATGACCAATAATAATCCAAATTATAATTTTCTTGAGTGGAGTTTTTATGTGAAACCTGCATTCTTATTGGCTGCGTGGCTACAAAGGCTATGATTTATCAGAGATGGTGTTTAGACCTTACAGATGAGCGAACCCAAACTAAAAATGCAGAAAATAGATTTCTCCTGGAAGTCAGCTGCAATGTTTGGCGTTCTGAGGGAAGTCCGTTGCAGAGAGAGAGAGAATTTTCCTACTCAAAGTCGAAGTCCCCATTTTTTTCAAAGGGGTTTTGGGCTAAAGTTTGGGTTCAATTCTAGTACCTGAACCAAACGTTGGAGTAAAGCTCGGGTTGGGTACTAGAATTGTACCTGAACTGTACTTTGGAATAAAGCTCGAGTTGCGTACTAGAATTATACCTGAACTGAACTTTGGAATAAAGCTCGAGTTGGGTACTAGAATTATACCTGAACTGAACTTTGGAATAAAGCTCGAGTTGGGTACTAGAATTATACCTGAACTGAACTTTGGAATAAAGCTCGAGTTGGGTACTAGAATTATACCTGAACTGAACTTTGGAATAAAGCTCGAGTTGGGTACTAGAATTATACCTGAACTGAACTTTGGAATAAAGCTCGAGTTGGGTACTAGAATTATACCTGAACTGTACTTTGGAATAAAGCTCGAGTTGGGTACTAGGATTATACCTGAACTGTACTTTGGAATAAAGCTCGATTGGGTACTAGAATTATACTTGAACTGAACTTTGGAATAAAGCTCGAGTTGGGTACTAGAATTATACCTGAACTGTACTTTGGAATAAAGCTCGAGTTGGGTACTAGAATTATACCTGAACTGAACTTTGGAATAAAGCTCGAGTTGGGTACTAGAATTATACCTGAACTGAACTTTAGAATCAAGCTCGAGTTGGGTACTAGAATTATACCTGAACTGAACTTTGGAATAAAGCTCGAGTTGGGTACTAGAATTGTACCTGAACTGAACTTTGGAATAAAGCTCGAGTTGGGTACTAGAATTATACCTGAACTGAACTTTGGAATAAAGCTCGAGTTGGGTACTAGAATTATACCTGAACTGTACTTTGGAATAAAGCTCGAGTTGGGTACTAGAATTATACCTGAACTGAACTTTGGAATAAAGCTCGAGTTGGGTACTAGAATTATACCTGAACTGAACTTTAGAATCAAGCTCGAGTTGGGTACTAGAATTATACCTGAACTGAACTTTGGAATAAAGCTCGAGTTGGGTACTAGAATTGTACCTGAACTGAACTTTGGAATAAAGCTCGAGTTGGGTACTAGAATTATACCTGAACTGAACTTTGGAATAAAGCTCGAGTTGGGTACTAGAATTATACCTGAACTGTACTTTGGAATAAAGCTCGAGTTGGGTACTAGAATTATACCTGAAGTGAACTTTGGAATAAAGCTCGAGTTGGGTACTAGAATTATACCTCAACTGAACTTTAGAATCAAGCTCGAGTTGGGTACTAGAATTATACCTGAACTGAACTTTGGAATAAAGCTCGAGTTGGTACTAGAATTATACCTGAACTGTACTTTGGAATAAAGTTCGAGTTGGGTACTAGAATTATACCTGAACTGAACTTTGGAATAAAGCTCGAGTTGGGTACTAGAATTATACCTGAACTGAACTTTAGAATCAAGCTCGAGTTGGGTACTAGAATTATACCTGAACTGAACTTTGGAATAAAGCTCGAGTTGGGTACTAGAATTGTACCTGAACTGAACTTTGGAATAAAGCTCGAGTTGGGTACTAGAATTATACCTGAACTGAACTTTGGAATAAAGCTCGAGTTGGGTACTAGAATTATACCTGAACTGTACTTTGGAATAAAGCTCGAGTTGGGTACTAGAATTATACCTGAAGTGAACTTTGGAATAAAGCTCGAGTTGGGTACTAGAATTATACCTCAACTGAACTTTAGAATCAAGCTCGAGTTGGGTACTAGAATTATACCTGAACTGAACTTTGGAATAAAGCTCGAGTTGGGTACTAGAATTGTACCTGAACTGAACTTTGGAATAAAGCTCGAGTTGGGTACTAGAATTGTATCTGAACTGAACTTTGGAATAACGCTCGAGTTGGGTACTAGAATTGTACCTGAACTGAACTTTGGAATAACGCTCGAGTTGGGTACTAGAATTGTACCTGGACTGAACTTTGGAATAAAGCTCGAGTTGGGTACTAGAATTATACCTGAACTGAACTTTGGAATAAAGCTCGAGTTGGGTACTAGAATTATACCTGAACTGAACTTTGGAATAAAGCTCGAGTTGGGTACTAGAATTATACCTGAACTGAACATTGGAATAACGCTCGGGTTGGCTACCAGAACCTGAACTTCCACAGGTCCACTCATCCCTACTTATAACTATTTCCTTTTTGTTATACATAGTGGATGCTTTCCTGAAACGGAAAGTACTTGCAAGCAGCATAATACAAAGAATAGCAGGTTTACCCAGAATCCTTTGCAGTAGGCGGAGCTATGCAAATCATCTCTTTCCACCCCTGTCTAATCCACAGCGCTTGGAACCGCCAAGCGTGCAATGCTGCGGATTAGTTTCTAAATTTACACAGCCAACCAATTCCTACCTGTGGACACGTGTTTCGGGCTTTAGGCCCTCATCAGCACAGGACTGGAATTGGTTGGTTGTATGGAGTGGGGCTCGGTGAGCAAGTGATACATATATGCTAGCCACCTTAGGGAGAGACCCAAGTTGGGCTAAATATAGTGGGACGAAAGAGACCGAAAAGCCCTCTACTTAAAGGAAATACATAGTGGATGCTTTCCTGAAACGGAAAGTACTTGCAAGCAGCATAATACAAAGAATAGCAGGTTTACCCAGAATCCTTTGCAGTAGGCGGAGCTATGCAAATCATCTCTTTCCACCCCTGTCTAATCCACAGCGCTTGGAACCGCCAAGCGTGCAATGCTGCGGATTAGTTTCTAAATTTACACAGCCAACCAATTCCTACCTGTGGACACATGTTTCGGGCTTTAGGCCCTCATCAGCACAGGGCTGGAATTGGTTGGCTGTATGGAGTGGGGCTCGGTGAGCAAGCGATACATATATGCTAGCCACCTTAGGGAGAGACCCAAGTTGGGCTAAATATAGCGGGATGAAAGAGACCGAAAAGCCCTCTACTTAAAGGAAATACATAGTGGATATTTAGCCCAACTTGGGTCTCTCCCTAAGGTGGCTAGCATATATGTATCTTTTTGTTATAGGATTTTTTCTTATTCTACTGGTGGGGTCCTTACACTGGGAGGGTAGGTAGATGTTTGTGGGCAGATTTTAAATGTCTTGTAAATGGGAACGCATCTTTTATGGTATTCATACATGATGACCACATGCAATCACTTAAATAGGGCTAAGCTACAATAGCACATATGGCCAGTGTGCCTGAGAAGAATAGCCTTAATTGTAAATTTTGGCAAATGTCCATGTCAACCCTTCAACAGTAGCCTTTGCCTTTTCTGCACTGCAAAAAATGTGTTGTTGTTCTTTTTTGATGATCAGGTCATAGTTTTGTAAAGTTAACTGTTCAAGAAACATTTTTCAAGACGATGGTCCAATTAAAGGAGAAATGGAAAAAAGTTTTACAAAGGGGGGAAATTCTATAAAATCATAAAATAATCAGTATCCACTGCAGCAATACCACTAAGGTTCTCTGTGCCAGTCTCTGTTTACTTCACTGTGGCAATCATGTACCATGAAGCTTCTTGACAGGTGCGGCTTGGCGGTGGTCTTGTGCCGTAAATCACAGCATCACCGCTGAGGTCAGAGATTATCTGCAGTGGACACATAATCACTGCAAGGAAATAAATAGATGCCACTGGACACTACCAGAAACGTGGGAGACTTATTTGTTGAGTATTGGTTCTTTCATTTTTATTGGCATTTCAACCATGTAGCCAAGTTTTTTTCTGATTTCGGAAAACCTCTTTAAAGTTAAAAACTATAGAAAATCATGAAGCATGCATGGTGGCTCAGTGGTTAGCACTGTAGCTCTAGCTATATATATATATATATATATATATATATATATATATATATATATATATTATATACTAATATTGCATTACATTAATATATATATATATATACATATATATATATTACAATGGAATAAAAAAGCACAAAAACCGAAAATCAATCAAATCCTATAGAAAATGCAGTTTATCCTAGAAGACAACTGGTCATGGTGGCAGTCTACCAGCACAACTGCTCGTTGCAGGTTTTTACCTAACTAGGCATTTAGTTACTGCAACCTAAGTGGTAATGTTGTAGAAACCAACCAGATATTATACAAACTTGGCTATTTAGTGACTTACCACAGGAATGTGCTGTCTGCGAATCTGAGCGCTTTGTATTCCTGAGAATCAGCCCTTTGTCTATAGGATAGCAGTCATTTTGTCTGCATTCCTCAGGAGGTTCAGAAGAACTTTTCTTGTTTGTGCTTGTGCTCAGGTTCTCAGTCTTATGACACAAACCCGTGTGTTTCCACCTTAAATCAAGCATCTTCCTAGTAACAATGGGTCTTTACCAAGACTTCTTAATCTTAGTTCTGCTGGGCTACATTAGTACATAATGCTAAGGGCGGTAGAGTCCTTGTGGGACCTGTGATGGTGGTCATATTGTGTCACCCACCCTTCCCAGAAACACATATCTATAAATCACCTAAATTGAATGTTTAACAAGAAGATAACTCAATGACTTGCATTTTAGGTAGAGAAGATCTTTATCTTTCTATATTAGAGGCTTTGTTGCTGGCAGAGCTCTGATTCATCTTCTTACGTACCTAGTCTTAGATGTCACGGTAGCAAGTATCAGAGTTATATAGCTCATGCCTCTGGCTTTGTGTCTTCCGTACATGAGGCTGGTTCATGTCTTCTATTTCATAAAAAGCAGGATGTGTCAGAAGACTGGATACACCGTGGTAAAGGCCATTACCTTATTGAAGGTCATTGCATATTTCTTATAGACTGTGGGGAATTTGTTTGACAACGAAAGGGAAAAGATAATAGATTGGAGCTATATTACGTTATTGTAGCTGGCAGGCCGGCCAGCATCGGCAAGATTAATGCAATTGTTACAGAACAAAGCCTTGAAATATTGACTTATATATATCAGTATTATCTCACAGAGTGTGGTCATTATGCGATGATCCCTACTACATGCTGCTTACAGGGGTCATTTGGCTAAAAACACCATCTTTTTTTTAAAACATGCTCTCAGGGGATTATGAGGTGCCAAAGTGTTATCCTCTATTGAAAGCTATTCTCCAGACCAGAGAGAGACTACAAAAGAGTATCTCTACTTCTGGGAGACGTAACACATGCATGCATTAGATGGATACTGTGCAATGCTTAATTTTCTCTGTAGTGGCTTTGCAGAACAATTTCTGCCAAAACTCGATTAAAGCTCTGTCTATTACCCATCCTCCAAAGAGCAGCACCGCCCTGCATCTCTTCCCTCATCTCTATTATCCATCCTCCACAGAGCGGCACCACCCTGCATCTCCTCCCTCATCTCTGTCTATTACCCATCCTCCACAGAGCGGCACCACCCTGCATCTCCTCCCTCTTCTCTGTCTATTACCCATCCTCCACAGAGCGGCACCACCCTGCATCTCCTCCCTCTTCTCTGTCTATTACCCATCCTCCACAGAGCGGCACCGCCCTGCATCTCCTCCCTCATCTCTGTCTATTACCCATCCTCCACAGAGCGGCACCGCCCTGCATCTCCTCCCTCATCTCTGTCTATTACCCATCCTCCACAGAGCGGCACCACCCTGCATCTCCTCCCTCTTCTCTGTCTATTACCCATCCTCCACAGAGCGGCACCACCCTGCATCTCCTCCCTCTTCTCTGTCTATTACCCATCCTCCACAGAGCGGCACCGCCCTGCATCTCCTCCCTCATCTCTGTCTATTACCCATCCTCCACAGAGCGGCACCGCCCTGCATCTCCTCCCTCATCTCTGTCTGTTACCCATCCTTCACAGAGCGGCACCGCCCTGCATCTCTTCCCTCATCTCTGTCTATTACCCATCCTCCACAGAGCGGCACCGACCTGCATCTCCTCCCTCATCCCTTTCTATTACCCATCCTCCACAGAGCGGCACAGCCCTGCATCTCCTCCCTCATCCCTTTCTATTACCTATCCTCCACAGAGCGGCACCGCCCTGCATCTCCTCCCTCATCTCTGTCTATTACCCATCCTCCACAGAGTGGCACTGCCCAGCATCTCCTCCCTCATCCCTTTCTATTACTCATCCTCCACAGAGCGGCACCGCCCTGCATCTCCTCCCTCATCCCTTTCTATTACCCATCCTCCACAGAGCGGCACAGCCCTGCATCTCCTCCCTCATCCCTTTCTATTACCTATCCTCCACAGAGCGGCACCGCCCTGCATCTCCTCCCTCATCTCTGTCTATTACCCATCCTCCACAGAGTGGCACTGCCCAGCATCTCCTCCCTCATCCCTTTCTATTACTCATCCTCCACTGAGCGGCACCGCCCTGCATCTCCTCCCTCATCTCTGTCTATTACCCATCCTCCACAGAGCGGCACCGCCCTGCATCTCCTCCCTCATCTCTGTCTATTACCCATCCTCCACAGAGCGGCACCGCCCTGCATCTCCTCCCTCATCTCTGTCTATTACCCATCCTCCACAGAGCGGCACCGCCCTGCATCTCCTCCCTCATCTCTGTCTATTACCCATCCTCCAAAGAGCGGCACCGCCCTGCATCTCCTCCCTCATCTCTGTCTATTACCCATCCTCCACAGAGCAGCACCATCCTGCATCTCCTCCCTCATCTCTGTCTATTACCCATCCTCCACAGAGCGGCACCGCCCTGCATCTCCTCCCTCATCTCTGTCTATTACCCATCCTCCACAGAGCGGCACCGCCCTGCATCTCCTCCCTCATCTCTGTCTATTACCCATCCTCCACAGAGCGGCACCGCCCTGCATCTCCTCCCTCATCTCTGTCTATTACCCATCCTCCAAAGAGCGGCACCGCCCTGCATCTCCTCCCTCATCTCTGTCTATTACCCATCCTCCACAGAGCAGCACCATCCTGCATCTCCTCCCTCATCTCTGTCTATTACCCATCCTCCAAAGAGCGTCACCGCCCTCCTGCATCTCCTCCCTCATCTCTGTCTATTACCCATCCTCCACAGAGCGGCACCACCCTGCATCTCCTCCCTCTTCTCTGTCTATTACCCATCCTCCACTGAGCGGCACCGCCCTGCATCTCCTCCCTCATCTCTGTCTATTACCCATCCTCCACAGAGCGGCACCACCCTGCATCTCCTCCCTCTTCTCTGTCTATTACCCATCCTCCACAGAGCGGCACCGCCCTGCATCTCCTCCCTCATCTCTGTCTATTACCCATCCTCCAAAGAGTGGCACCGCCCTGCATCTCCTCCCTCATCTCTGTCTATTACCCATCCTCCACAGAGCAGCACCATCCTGCATCTCCTCCCTCATCTCTGTCTATTACCCATCCTCCAAAGAGCGTCACCGCCCTCCTGCATCTCTTCCCTCATCTCTGTCTATTACCCATCCTCCACAGAGCGGCACCGCCCTGCATCTCCTCCCTCATCTCTGTCTATTACCCATCCTCCACAGAGCGGCACCACCCTGCATCTCCTCCCTCATCTCTGTCTATTACCCATCCTCCACAGAGCGGCACCGCCCTGCATCTCCTCCCTCATCTCTGTCTATTACCCATCCTCCACAGAGCGGCACCACCCTGCATCTCCTCCCTCATCTCTGTCTATTACCCATCGTCCACAGAGCGGCACCACCCTGCATCTCCTCCCTCATCCCTTTCTATTACCCATCCTCCACAGAGCGGCACCACCCTGCATCTCCTCCCTCTTCTCTGTCTATTACCCATCCTCCACAGAGCGGCACCACCCTGCATCTCCTCCCTCTTCTCTGTCTATTACCCATCCTCCACAGAGCGGCACCACCCTGCATCTCCTCCCTCATCTCTGTCTATTACCCATCCTCCACAGAGCGGCACCGCCCTGCATCTCCTCCCTCATCTCTGTCTATTACCCATCCTCCACAGAGCGGCACCGCCCTGCATCTCCTCCCTCATCTCTGTCTATTACCCATCCTCCACAGAGCGGCACCACCCTGCATCTCCTCCCTCATCTCTGTCTATTACCCATCCTCCACAGAGCGGCACCACCCTGCATCTCCTCCCTCTTCTCTGTCTATTACCCATCCTCCACAGAGCGGCACCACCCTGCATCTCCTCCCTCATCTCTGTCTATTACCCATCCTCCACAGAGCGGCACCGCCCTGCATCTCCTCCCTCATCTCTGTCTATTACCCATCCTCCACAGAGCGGCACCGCCCTGCATCTCCTCCCTCATCTCTGTCTATTACCCATCCTCCACAGAGCGGCACCACCCTGCATCTCCTCCCTCTTCTCTGTCTATTACCCATCCTCCACAGAGCGGCACCGCCCTGCATCTCCTCCCTCATCTCTGTCTATTACCCATCCTCCACAGAGCGGCACCGCCCTGCATCTCCTCCCTCATCTCTGTCTATTACCCATCCTCCACAGAGCGGCACCACCCTGCATCTCCTCCCTCATCTCTGTCTATTACCCATCCTCCACAGAGCGGCACCGCCCTGCATCTCCTCCCTCATCTCTGTCTATTACCCATCCTCCACAGAGCGGCACCGCCCTGCATCTCCTCCCTCATCTCTGTCTATTACCCATCCTCCACAGAGTGGCACCGCCCTGCATCTCCTCCCTCATCTCTGTCTATTACCCATCCTCCACAGAGCGGCACCACCCTGCATCTCCTCCCTCATCTCTGTCTATTACCCATCCTCCACAGAGCGGCACCGCCCTGCATCTCCTCCCTCATCTCTGTCTATTACTGATCTTGTGCTCTCTGTTTAATTAATGATCTAAGACTAAAATCCTCCATCTTTAAGACTTTTCTCATGCTGCACCAGCATTCTGTAGTGCACTTACCATGGCAATCAGGATAATTCCACATTTTTTAGAATGACCTAAAATTACATCATTTTACCCAGACCTATTATATCACCTCTAACTTTTTCCTCAGAATCTGTTTTTTCCACACGCCACAATACTTTATTTCTTGTTCGAATACTCGCTGATGCAACTTTACATGAATGCTCTTATATATTTTAATGGTGGCTGGACCTGAGAAGACGAGCACTTTTTATATTTTTGTCACCCCTATTTCCTTATGGATTGTAAACTCTTTCGAGCAGGGTCCTCACTCCTTTTGGTTAAATTCCTGAATTATATGTTACTCTGTAATGTGTGATATTGTTTGTAGGCATACCTTCTGATTTGTAAAGTGCTGCACAATTTCATACCCCTTGATTCCTCAAAAGCACCTACACCGCCGCTCTGGTGATCCCCACCGATACCAGGAGTGCTTTGCCCCATGTGTTTGTTATCTGACCACTGCAGCCAATCACTAGCCACAGTGGTAATAATAACATGCACAACATGTAACCACCAAAGCTAGTGACTGGCTGCAGCAGTCAGGTGACTTGTCTGTGTTACGTCATCACTTCCAGTAATTACTTCCCTGCCACAGTTTCAATTTTGTATCCCAGAAAACAACCCTTAATGTGAAATGAATTACTTTTTGCAGTTAGCTTAAGCTTAAATTCAATATATTATTGTGTCTGGGACTATGTATCAAAAAAATAAAGCTCTGGCTGTTTTTAACATGTATTAAGAAATGAATCAGCAGAGATCATTGGTCTTATTTCTTAAGAACGTTCCTCATGGGCGGACATTCACTTAAAGGAATTGCTATTTAATGCACTTTATTTGGCTGCAATTAAATATTTGTATATGGTCAATAATAATATAAGAGGTTGTCCTATTATAATTATCGACATTAGGAAAAAAGAGAGATCGGATGGAACGCCTCCACCGCGCCTCGCTGCTTTATTGTTCCCTTAATAAAAGCTCAGCTATGAGATGTTTAATATTGAAATTGCCAAAATGTTCAATGGTTTCAATTTACTCAGAGGCTGTATGTTAATAAGTACTTTACGGGAAAGTGCAGCGTTGCAGTGTAGATTTTTCTGAGCTAACCCCGGCTTAGAGAACCTAACAGGTAATGACTAATGACAAGAGAAAGGAAAATTGACTTGAACATCAAACAGTTCCTCAAAATGCACCTTTTATCTAGCGCTTTCGTTTTCATAGCACAAAGAGCTCACAGCAAGTCTCTCTCTGATTCCATCACACTCGGCACAGTTAAGAACTTGCCGCTAATTACGGGAACAGGGCTTGTTACATTAACCCTTTCACAACTGCCCATGGGAGGATAACCATGGATATCATGTGTTCACAGCCAATTACCTTCCATCAAGCCCACTCAGGGATTCCCCGCACAAGCAGACTGCTGAAATGTTTGGGAGTTCCATCATTTTGATTGTAAGAGAATACCGCTTAGATATGGCCATAGACTGGTCATTTATGTTCTGTAGAAGTGATACACGATCTGATATGCTTCAAATAAGCATACGACTATTTAATACGAATGATTGCCAATGCAAATGGTTTACAAAATTTCAAGCACTTTATTACCCTAGATGACAGTTTGGGCTTAAAAATATCAGAAGTGACGGCCGTGAGGCCCTTGTATCTTGCCATCTACTGCCTGCTGTCAAGTATAATCCATCTCTCACAGCAAAGATGTCGAGACGGATTATAGAAGCGCAGCAGGGTTTTGGGCTGTCTGCTATTGCTTGTCCGTAAAAGTGTATAATGACATAACAGGAACGTGGGCTCTTGGTTCTGGCATGTAATCCATTCAACGGGCAGCACTGTGGTCAACTGTGGTAGCTCTGGGGTCCAAGGAGTTTGTATATTCTACCCATGTCTGCGTGGGTTTCCTCCAGGATCTTCGGTCTCCTCCCAGACTCCAAAGACATACTGATTGGGAATTTAGACTGTGAGCCGCTATGGGAACAGCAATAATTATGTCTATATAGAGCTGTGGAATTAATGGCACTATATTACCAAGTAAAATAAATAAATAGATAATGGTAGGCACAGTGTACTGTAATAAGAAAGGAGAAAGGCAGTTCCAGCACCTGTAATGCTGGCAGAATGCAGATGAACAAGAATAACCCATTAAAAATCAGTGAATGATAAGTTAAAGAGCATGTCAGTAAAGTTTCTTCGTCATTGCAGATGGCAGTCTTAACGTTTATTTGTAGAGGATACGGTGAACAAAACTAACTTTTGTTGTGTTTTTTTGGTAAGGTCGGGGGATGATATATGCTGGTGCAACCTGTGCAGCCACACAGGGATCAGGAGGTAGGGGCCCACTTCCACCTCCAAAGCTGGTGAAACTGTGCATTATGATGAGCTATTGGCCTGCAAAGGGCCCATATACTTTTCTTGCACATGGGCCCTTTTCTGTTTGTGTCTGCTAGTGGGTGAGATGATTGGTACATTTTAAGTCAACTAGTCATAACCGTGTATAACTGGAGGTGGACATGTAGAGAGTCCCTACAGCACTGTAATATATCAAATGGGCAAACATGTATGTCTCCAGATGATTTTGAGTTGCGTCGGATCCCATAGATTTTTCATTTAAAGTTTGAATGGAGCCATGATATGTCCATTGGCTTCAATGTAAGTCATGACCACTGCAACTTCCAGACTCTTGGCCACTTGCAAATATATGAGGTAAAAGTTGTAAAAGTTGTAGTGTGGCTGTGAATAGTGATTAGCGCAAGTGCTCGTTAATCGAGGGTGTTCGGGTATGCACCAAGTATTACAGGTGCTCGAGTGACCTGTTCGAGTCCCCGCAGCCTCAAGTTAGGCTACTTTCACACTAGCGTCGGATTCGGCCCGTCGCATTGTGTCGGGCCGAGATTCCGACGTTAGCGTTTGATGCGCCGCACAACGGGTGCAGCGGATGCATTTCTCCGGCGCATCCGCTGCCCCATTGTGATGTGTGGGGAGGTGGGGGCAGAGTTCCGACCGCGCATGCGCGGTTGGAAAAAGTGGTCCGTCGGCAGCAAAAAACGTTACATTTAACGTTTTTTGCTCCTGGCGGTCCGCCACAACATGGCGCAACCGTCGCACGACGGTTGCGACGTGTGTCAATACGTCGCAATGCGTCGGTAATGTTACTCTATGAGGCAAAAATGCATCCTGCAAACAAGTTTGCAGGATGCGTTTTTCCCCTAAACGACGCATTGCAACGTATTAAAAAAAACGCCAGTGTGAAAGTAGCCTTACGCGGCTGTTAGACAGCTGTAAAACATGCGGAGATTTCCTGACATACACTGGCAATCCCAGCATGTTTTATGGTTGTCTAATAGCTGTGAAACATGCGGTCGTGGGGACTTGAATATGTCACTAGAGCACCTGCAATAACCAAGCACCCTCGGCAAACTCAAGTAACGAGCCCTTGCGCTCATCACTAGCTGCGAATCATGCTAGTGGACACCTAGGGTAAAAAGAAAAAGAGATTTTGTATTTCTATAGTTGCCCTGCTTTGCTTCCTTGTTGTTACTTTTATATACTTTTATATAGCGCTGTGGAATATGTTAGCACTATATCAATAAAATTATTATTATTATTATTGTAGAAGCCATTCTGTTAGTGACCTTGCAGATGGGAATTGCCGCATTTCTCGAATGTTTCATTTCATAGTTTTTTTTTTTAAATACATTTAGTTATTGTTGCTTGTTTATGTCACTTTGTGCTTCTCACTTCATCCTTCTAGTACCATGGACAGGGGCGGCACGTAAAGCAGGTATGAACAGGAGGGTAACGTTTGGTCAACAGGGTAGAGTCATGTTTACTATGAAAACACCGAGTTATTAGACTTTTATGGACCATAAACAGAAAACTCAATACAGATGTAATTGGGAAATGTAAATTGGGTATTGCGATCTCTGTTGTATACACCAAGCTACATTCTAGAGAGTTAGAATACTAGAAAGGTATAGTATCATCTCTATGCTGATGACACACAGATCTACATCTCTGGACCAGATATCACCTCCCTACTATCCAGAATCCCTCAATGTCTGTCCACTATTTCATCCTTCTTCTCCGATAGATTTCTGAAACTTAACATGGACAAAACAGAATTCATCATCTTTCCCCCATCTCACGCGACCCCCCCAATGAACCTATCCATTACAGTAAATGGCTGCACACTCTCCCCAGTCCCTCAAGCTCGCTGCCTCGGGGTATTCCTTGATGCTGATCTCTCCTTCAAACCACATATCCAAACCCTTTCCACTTCCTGCCGACTTCAACTCAAAAATATTTCACGAATCCGTACATTCCTCAACCAAGAATCTGCAAAAACCCTAGTCCATGCCCTCATCATCTCTCGCCTTGACTACTGCAACCTCCTGCTCTGTGGCCTCCCCTCTAACACTCTCGCACCCCTCCAATCTATTCTAAACTCTGCTGCCCGACTAATCCACCTGTCTTCCCACTATTCCCCAGCCTCTCCCCTCTGTCAATCCCTTCACTGGCTCCACATTGCCCAGAGACTCCAGTACAAAACCCTAACCATGACGCACACAGCCATCCACAACCTGTCTCCTCCATACATCTCTGACCTTGTCTCCCGGGACTTACCTACACGCAACCTCCGATCCTCACAAGATCTCCTTCTCTACTCCCCTCTTATCTCCTCTTCCCACAATCGTATACAAGTTTTCTCTCGCGTATCACCCCTACTCTGGAACCCTCTACCACAACACATCAGACTCTCACCTACCATCGAAACATTCAAAAAGAGCCTGAAGACCCACCTCTTCCGACAAGCCTACAACCTGCAGTAACCAACGATCGACCAAACCACTGCATGACCAGCTCTATCCTCACCTACTGTATCCTCACCCATCCCTTGTAGATTGTGAGCCTTCGCGGGCAGGGTCCTCTCTCCTCCTGTACCAGTTATGACTTGTATTGTTTAAGATTATTGTACTTGTTTTTATTATGTATACCCCTCCTCACATGTAAAGCGCCATGGAATAAATGGCGCTATAACAATAAATAATAATAATAGAAAGGACCCGATTGGCTTTTCTACATAACGGCTCGGCTTCTGCTCGGGCTCGTTGAATAGAATCATCCGGATACATTGGGAATATGTTGATTATTACGGTAAAGTGGATCTAAACCCTACAGAATTGATAAGTTTTAATTGTGTCGGGGTAATGTAGACATTACGTTTTGTAACCGAAACAAAGATACTGTTCACAGCCGGACATGATGATTGTTTCATGAGGTGGAAAACCAGTCCTGGCTGTGCCTGTCCATATCTATTCGGATAAGCTGGCAGGATTTCAAGGCTTTCCGCAGAGCGGTGTGTGCATGTATGTTTGCCTCTCTGAATCCATCTCTACCAAGCCAGAGGCAAGTATGAAAAGTCAACATATATTTATCTTTTCTGGATATATGGGGCACTGTTCTGGCATTTCTTCTTTTTAGTATTCCTCATGGTAACTACTGGACATGGAATAAGGAAATATTTCTTCTTTTTTTGTCAGGGATGTAGAATTTTGATAATGCTGCGAACCTTCTAGGCATATAACAACTGTAAACTAATAATCTTATAGAAATATGAATGGTTTATAGCCACGGGGAAAAAAGAGCAATGGATTTACACAAAAGGCATCATTCTTTTTCTGCAAACTATAAGAAGTGAATCCAGTTACTGTATAAATTCAGTATCTTAAAGGCATGAAATAAACGGCCCACACAAATTGTGTCCTCCCTACAGCAAAAAAAAAAAAAACTTTAAGTAAAATATCTTTACTATATATAATTTCATCTAGAAATTTGTGATTGCCGACCTCTACCTCCAGTACTGGCAGTCGTAGAGAGGAAAAACCTCCCCATCCTTTGGTACCTTCACCTATCTGGCTTTCTATCACATCACTGCAGAAGGTAGTTCATACAGTACAGTTGTTCTCCATAATGGAGGTTGTCCACTAATTTTTCACTGATGACCTACCCTTGGGATAGGTCATTAATTCCCGACCTGACGTGCTATGCGACCTATGGAATAGCATGAATCAGAGCCTCCTTCCATGGTTGCTGTCAGGCATGTTTTTCTCTGAAATGTTCCTGTCGTTTCAGAGTAAACATTGTGTAAAGACTATAAGGTGAGACCGTGATTGACCGTGATTGACAGGTATCTCCAAATCTGCACACATGGCACAGGCCTTAACAACTTCATAGAACACATACCCATATCATCTATTTTAAACTATGAGAGTAAAATTACCATATTTATAATGGGTTATATCATGAACAGTATTGGGGTAATCACAACTCATTAATACACAAACCGCAGCAAAAAGCGATCAAACAACACCCAAGATTACAAAAAATGAAAAAACACATGGCACAGGCCTGTCAATCAACTGGAGCAGGGTAGTGAGAAGCTGCCCAGGGGCGGCGCTAGACTAGTCTTGTCTCTCCGTCTGATCTAGGCCTGATCTTTAAAGTAAAGCTTTAGTCACACTAAACGACTTACCAACGATCACGATCAGCGATACGACCGGGCCGTGATCGCTGGTAAGTTGTTGTGTGGTCGCTGGAGAGCTGTCACACAGACAGCTCTCTCCAGCGACCAACGATCAGGGGAACGACTTCGGCATCGTTCAAACTGTCTTCAACGATGCCGAAGTCCCCCTGCAGCACCCGGGTAACCAGGGTAAACATCGGGTTACTAAGTGCAGGGCCGCGCTTAGTAACCCGATATTTACCCTGGTTACCATTGTAAAAGTTAAAAAACAAAAACACTACATACTCACATTCTGATGTCTGTCACGTCCCCCGCCGGCATCCACAGGGTTAAAACTGCTTTCAGCAAGAGCGCTGCTAATGCACGCACTGCTGCCGAGAGTTTCCCTGCACTGACTGTGTCAGCGCCGGCAGTAACAGCGGTGACGTCACCGCTGTGCTCTGCTTTACGGCCGGCGCTGACACAGTCAGTGCAGCAGTTTTAACCCTGTGGACGCCGGGGGACGTGACAGACATCAGAATGTGAGTATGTACTGTTTTTTTTACTTTTACAATGGTAACCAGGGTAAATATTGGGTTACTAAGCGAGGCCCTGCGCTTGGTAACCCGATATTTACCCTCGTTACAAGTGAACACATCGCTGGATCGGCGTCACACACGCTGATCCAGCGATGACAGCGGGTGATCAGCGACCAAAAAAGGTCCTGATCATTCCCCAGCGACCAACGATCTCCCAGCAGGGGCCTGATCGTTGGTCGCTGTCACACATAATGAGATCGTTGGCGGGATCGTTGCTACGTCACCAAAAGCGTGACGTTGCAACAATATCGTTAACGATATCGTTATGTGTGACTCCAGCTTTAGTTTCCTCTGAAACACTGGAGTGTTTCCGAGAAAGACATACCTGACTGCAATTGCACAGAAAGGCTCTGACTCTTGCTGAACATGGCCGATGCGGCATCGGGTTCACTTTTAACAGCTTTTTTTTTGCAATCACTGGATTACAAACACATTAACAAAACGTACTGACTTTCTAACTTTTGGAGAGAAATAACAGGTTTCTGCTGTTTTTTTTAAATAATGATGCCCTATTTTTCGTGTTGCAATTTTGTTCCGGCAAATTAGCATGACATTTTTCCGATGTTGTCCAAGCCTTTTACTAATATAATATGCAATTTGAGAAGTGGATTAACTAATGGCTCCAGCTTTCCTTATTACCATAAAGGAGTTGGTCAGGATTTGGATAACATGGCTGCTTTCTTTCAGAAAGAGCACCACACCTGACCATGGCATTGCCGATCAGCTCCATTTACTTCAATAGAGTTGAGTTGTAATCCTGGACAATCCTTTTAAGTTTATAGTGTTTTTCATTTAGTATTAAAGGGGTTGTCCACTACTTGTATAAACCTATGTCAATCTGCATGTAAAATAGCAAAACTGGTGCCGGCGCCATACCAGTGGTGTCTGCACTCGCTCTTCCGGGTCTTGTGATCTCGGTGCACAGTCACCACTGGCTTCACTCAGCTCTGTTTTTCTCTTGATGTCTGATTCGTCCGGAGACGGGAGAATGAAGCCAATGCTGATTGGTCATAGGTATCCCATGACATAACAATGAGACGCGAGTCCGATAGCCAGGGCTGACATCACTGGTATGGCGCCAGCACCAGAAGTGAGTACAAGTGTTGTTATTTTACTGGCGGGAAACAGGGATTCCGAGAGGGTTGTCAGAGTAGTAGACAACACCTTCAATGAGCAGCAACATTACAAAGCAAGAAAGATGTTTTAAAATGGAAAACTAGTCTCAGACATCCACTTTTCCGATGTCATGCAGAGGTGACTCTTCCTCTTCTGATAGAATTTTCCTACACAAACCTTAAAATCTGTACAAACCACAATAAGACTTGGCAAGTTTCTGTCTTTTTTGTCGGGCTAGTGCATTTCTTTCATCTCCTATGACGTACATATGAGATCTGGAAATTATCTTAGTGCAACTCAATTCAGCTGTCAACTTATGTTCGAGATGTCATGTGGTCGCTTTAATGCATTTTATTTGCATTGTTTTGGATCCCCTATAATCCCAGCGTCCCTGATGGAAGGAAACAAAGGAGAAGATATGGAAAGTACTCCACTTCTTATGTGTGCTCATCATGTTCTCTTCAATATTTACCCTGGAAGACCTCCCACCTTATCTTTACCCTTTAATATTCAGTTTCAGCAAACCGATGTTTTGCATTGTGGAATGAAAAGTTAAGTAACTCTCTAATATAATTTGTATATCAATGACTTATTGAGCTGTAATTCGCTAGGAGCCTCCAATATTTGTTGTGGGAGGTTGAACATCTGCCCATCATGGGGTGTCTTATTGCAATAAATTTATCTTATTACAAAACCTATGTGACTATCACATCATTAAGAAAGTAAACCTGGTAGGAAGTCATCAAAATGACATCAAGCAAGCAAGAATTAATACATACAGAAAAATGGAAAATTGCAGAACTTTTTATTGAAGATGATTAATATCTGAAGGCAGACTATCTCTTTAAAGGAGACCTGTTGTAATTCCATATGACTATTTTGATTAATATATAAATTCCCTTATTAATAAATCGTAAAGTGGACCTTTTCACAGTAAAATTATTTTAGCCCCGCTGCTCCCCTAAGTAATCTGCTTTTTATTTTTTATTTTTTAAATCCGCTATACGGTTCCTGAGATATGGGCCTTTTTATTTGCTGCCAGTTTTTATGTTCCTCACCAATGGGGTGGTGCTTATAGGGTTCCTTGGGGCTTGTCTTTATGCTGCTCTGCATGATTAACTTGTAAGTTACGCCCCATTGGTTAAGGTGATAAAATTAACACTAGATTAAAAAAAAGTTCGATAACTCTGGAACTGGTCACATCACAGGTCCTCTTTAAGTGTTGCCAGAAAATGACCTATTGTTTAAACCAAGTTTTTGTGTTACATGTACTTTAAAAAAAAAAATGCTGTCAATTGCGTATTGTTCATATGATCCTTATTAAAAAAAAAAATAGTAATCTTGACATTTTTACAATGGTCTTGAATTTTCTCCATTTGAGCACATTCTCTCTGACTGTTCATTGGTGGGTTTGTATACCTGTTCCAGCCCGATGAGCGTCAACAACTCTTGATCTGAGGTCTTCAGAAATCTGCTTTGTTCCCATCATCATACGCTTCCATAAACATGTGTTGTGTAGATCAGACTTTGATAGATCCTTATTCTTTAAGTCAGGGGTGGGGAATCTTTTTTCAACCAAGGGCCATTTGGATATTTATACCGTCCTTCGGGGGCCGTACAAACTTCGCCCACAAAGTGCATCCTGACTCTGGCACTGGTGTCAGGACGTAATCTTTCACTGCATGTGTGTGCTCACAGAGCAAGAAGAAATTAATGAGCTGGTGGCAATTAAAATACAGCTCCTTGCCCAAGAATGCGGTCCCTGAGAATCTGCTCGTGGGCCTCAGGTTCCCCACCCCTGCTTTAAGTAAAACAGGTCATCTGCTCACTGATTGTCATCCCATTGATCTAAAACACCTGAAGGAAATGTTATCTTCAAATTATCTATTAATCTTATATGCAAATTGCCTCTTCTGAGAAAAAGAGAACTTAAACTCTATAGCGCCACCTGTTGGAAGTAGCGATCCTACAAGTCACAATCAACCCTTTAACGAGTCGTGCAATATGACTTAGGATAAAAGCCAAATCAGTATCTCAATTCGCAGACACGGTGTTTCGGGCTGTTGCCTTCGTCAGTGCGAAGCATGAGAACTGATTTGGCTAGGTGAGAGGCTCTGAATTGGGGTCTAAGGGGTATCGTTTCTCCTTATGGAGAGTGACATACCTCGTCTGGCTTGTCAAGGTAAGGAGGCTTATTCGCCATGCAATGCTCCTCTGGGAAATATAATATGCAAATTGCCTCTTCTGAGAAAAAGAGGACTTAAACTCTATAGTGCCACCTGTTGGAAGTAGCGATCCTACAAGTCACAATCAACCCTTTAGCGAGTCGTGCAATATGACTTAGGATAAAAGCCAAATTAGTATCTCAATTCGCAGACACGGTGTTTCGGGCTGTTGGCCTATTAATCTTAAAGATTCACATACTTTTGTCTCTCACAGACGTGATATTGGAAAAAGTTTTTAAAAAATCACATTTTTTTTTCAACCAAATATTTTTTCAGTTTTAGTTTTATATGTTAATGACAGGTTGAATGCTGCCCATACCCTGCTTGGCTTTTTTGCTCTTTGGCGCCAGAAATTGAATCATAAACTATTTAAGGCACAGTTGTGTTGTTTTCTGTACTTCTGGTTCTCCTGATGAAGCGGTGAGTGAACTTCGAGACGCGTTGAGAATAAAACCACATTATCTACTCCACTGTCTCAAGACTAATATTTGTGACTCGTTTGTTCGATGATGTTCTCTTTATCTACTTTTAAGATTTATGTTTAAATCTGATGTAGGTTTAGGTCAAATTTAGGCAGAAATGTGGAAAAAGTCTGAATGGTTCACAAACATTCGAGCACCACAATACATTTCGTATAGAGTAAAAATAAATGCTTCAAAGGCCAGTGTGAAACTTGCATGATTTCTAATTTGTATTTTTAAGAAAGTTTATTATACGGAATAGTCAATTTGTTTAAAAAAAATAAATAAAATACAAAAACCTCTTTTTAGAAAAACAGGTAATTTTATGATGACACAATAACTTAACCATCTATTCTCAGAACTTGTTTCTCTGTTATTCCTCCTGGATATTTAAGAATATATTGATAACTTGGTTTTAGCGTTCCACTTTGCCAAAGGTGTTTGCCCATTTCCAGAATGACACTAGCCGTACTGACTGGACAGAGTCAGAGTGTGTAAGGACACACCCTCAACTGGGGGCAGCATGGTGACTCAGTGGTTAGCACTGTTGCTTTGGAGCACTAGAGTCCTGGGTACAAATCACACCAAGGACAACATCTTAAAGTAGTTTGCATGTTCTCCCCGTATTTGTGTGGGTTTCCTCCAGGTGCTCCGATTTCCTCCCATATTCCAAAGACATACTATAGATTATGAGCCCCATTGGGGACAGTGATGATTATGTCTGTAAAGTTCTGTGGAATATGATGGCACTATGTAAGCAAAAGCATAATAAAAATAATAACAATTCATATTTATTCAGGAGGAATAAAAGAGGGGACAGCACATCTAAGGAAAAGTGTTATTTCATGAGAAATACAAGTATTTACTAAAATGGGCATGTCAGATGAGGTGACCGGTTATATTTAAGGGGCTCAAAAACATTAGATTGCTGGCACTTCCAATCAAAATTGACAACAAATGTATCAGCATTACCCTTCCAGCAGATTCCCTACACTTTTTATATCTGGGATGTGCTGTCAAACACCTAGCTTGCAACCGATTCTCTTCCAAGATCCCTAGGCGGTGTTCGATTTCTCCCAGAGTTGGCGTTGAATGAAGGGGTTTCCCTACTTTCCGGCTATATGTGAGAAGCACTGAAAGTACAGGGAAACCCTCTTTAATGTCTTTAGTAGGAAGCTTGAGTTACTTATTTTAGATGTGTTGAGTAGTGATGAGAGAACGTGGTCGGGTGCTAACCGAATATCTTCGGCGTGCTCGGATACCATGTTCTAGTCCCCGCAGTTGCATGTCTGTTCGATAGCCACAACACATTCAGGGATTGTCTAAGAAATGCTGCGATCGCTTATCACTAGTGTCGAGTATAGTTACCACCTTCTTCTTGGGTTAATAGCACTCTTATCTATTGGCGGAACTTCGAATTTCAAGCTGCATCTTGCTGTTTTTAGTTTTTGCATTTGCCTTCATTTCTTTCCTAGAGCAAACACAACGGAGGATTAATTGCTAAAAATACAAGCACATTGATATTACGATACAGCAATTAGTTCTTTAATCTCCATTTGCAAGAAGAAACACTGGCGGAGAAACATTTTAAATAGTCTAAATACAATTTCTATTGCAACATTATCCTGCAGTCAAGGGCCTAACATCATCAAATTTAGTATTCCGCTTTGTCTCTTATCATTTGTAACCTACATTGCTAAAAGGATTTTGATTGTAGCAGCAGCGGTTTTATCAGGCAAATGTGTTCTATCCAATCTAAGAGCTTGTTAAGATTGTACTATCCTTATTAAATCCTTGGCATCTGCAGTGCTAGAGGGACCACTGAATTGTGATGCAGATTAATAGATTAATCTTCACTATATTACTTTATTACATTGATGTTTTTGTAATATTTCTATCCGCTTTATCTCCTTCAAACACAGAAAGGATGGATTATGGTTTTTCTTAGTGTTTGATAGGTTTCAGCTGCTTGACAATGCTTTCTGCCCTGTTATATAAACAATGGCCTTTGTTCTAATCATAATGTTATATGTATAGAGTCTAAATATCGTCTCTGGAAAGGCTCATCCATCAACTGAGATCCGTCACCAGGACAGGGCCATTTAGGAGAGGGCATTGGGCATAATTTCGCTAAATAGGCGTCTAGCATAATGAAAAATGGCTCACAATGACGATATTGTAGAGCATCGGTGGTGGCTACTTAGCAACTAGGAGAAAGGCTTTAAACAGGTGTCAACAAACCACTTTGGGGGCCGTCAACATGCCACACTGGGGGGCATCAAAATGAAACTCCCGGGGGGTGCATCAACAAGCCATCTTGCTTTGATCATAGTACTTAGACATAGGACTAGGATAAGCAAACTATGGCCCCATGAATCAAGTGATTTACACCACAAAAATGGCTTAAATCACAAAAAGAATGTATGACAACCCCTAACCCGCATATATTTGTTCCTCTGGCTTATGTCTAAAATTCATAAAGAGGCAAACACTTCTTAAAGGGAATCTGTCAGCAGGTTTTTGCTATGGAATCTCATTGCAGCATAATGTAGGGGCATAAACCTTGATTTTGGTGATGTATCACTTGCTTTACTGCTTGGTGTAGTTTTGAAAGAATCCCTGTTTTCTCTGCTGTTGCTGCAGCAGTGGTCAGAACGTTGAGCTCTGTTTAACCCCGCCCACACAATCAGTGGTGGGGGCCGAGTTACACATTGGGTGGACTGGTTTGCATGTGCTGCCTAGTCCTCTAGTGATAACCTCCTGCTGATATAACAGTGATTGTATGGAAATTACAGCAAGCAGCCCAGGAGGTGACACACCACCGGAATCAGGCTAACAGATTTTCTTCAATGAATTTGATGTATCTTACTCCAGCACAATGTTCATCAAGACTTGCATGAGAAATGCCAGTGTTTGTGAATACCCAAACTATACTGTAACGCCATGGTTGATTTGCACTCTTTAGGGATTCCTGACAAACTGCCAAAACATGGTTATTTTTATTTAAGCTTGGAGAAGCAATTTCATCTTTATTACCTGATCACATCAGAAAGTTACTTTCTAAAAAAAATTGGAAAACTAAAAGGGTTGACTGGGATTAGAAAAAAAGTTCTGGTATTGACTTGAGTCTAGCAATTTCCAGATCCTTGGTCCAATGGCCACCTCGGTTCTCCGATGTAGCTGGGTTAGAGGACTGCGAACACTCTGCTACTTGATGGCATTATTGGTGTCTCTTCTGGCATGCATGGCACCACGATGTTGTGTTGGACCAGGGTCCTGAGAATCATTTTGCTCAACTCTAGTCCGCTATTTTCCCAGAACCAGCGCTATTTTTGTCCACAGGCTGTGCATGTTTGGGAATGAATAGTATAAAATACAGCCAATAAAAAAGAATGACGATGTTGCTAAAAAAGGGTTTCCTCCGGGTTCTCTGGTTTCCTCCCGCACTCCAAAGACATGCTGATAGGGAAATCATAGTGTGAGCCTCAATGGGGACAGTGACGATATCTGTAAAGTGTAGCGGAATATGATAAGCATAATAAATAATAATAATGCCCCCGTCAGCGCAAAAGTCCAAATCCTGTATTCCAGGGCTTCAGATGTAAGCCCCGATGGAGCCATTGACCGTAGACTAAAACGCAATGTGAACCTATCCTTAGCAAAACCTACTTTTTTATTTTTTAGAAGCCTCAATCTACAGGGAACCATCTTAATAACCTGTGCTGTATTTAGTTTGTATTTTATGGGCAACACAGTGCTTATTGTTGACTTAAGAGTCGAGGATTTGGTGATCACCATAATCACTAGTAATTAACCAATGCCTTCAGATTAGACTATTTATTACTCCTTTATTATCTCCCACTGACATAAATCCACTTAGATTTTCACGCTAACAGCACACTCTTAGTCACTGACAAGACTCATTCCACCAATTTCCACCCAGTGGAACACGAACTGTCATTTCCCTTTTTTTTTATTTCCATTTTCTTTCTCTCTTTTTTTTTTTATTGTTCAGCCAAATGAGAAAATGAGTGTCGGAGTAATTATAGTTGTGTGATATTTTGTGTTCCTTTCCCCGTGTGCTAATCATGTGAGTTTAATCATTGCATGATTTCTGGGTCAATCCAGATGTTGATAGGATTTCTTTGTTTGGGCCATTTAATTGAAATAAGCGCATTCGCTAAAGGTCGCGAAGGTTTCAGCTGCCGCGGTTTGGAGCCGGGAGCAGACGGCCGTCCAGCACTTTGGGATGTGGCAGGAAATCTACATGACAATAGCCATATCCTGTGCTGCGGGGTTTAGTCTGAGTAAACTACAGGTGAATTTAAGATTTATTCTAAAACCCAACCTGTCGACACTGTTAACAGCAGGTTCTATTTTAATTTTTTTTACAATAGATGTAATTTTTAATTATTAAAATTGTTATTATCGATGCTGATTTTAACGATCAAGATTCATATTGTCCTCTAATTCCGCTTCCTCACACCTTGCAAATTGCGTTTCGCCATTACCGCTCTTTCCAGTGAGTCTTGTCATTGTGTAATTAGTCATACAGGTACAATAGTGAATCCCTAAGGACGGCAGAGCTGCTGGCGAAGCGATTTCATTGTAGCTTGGAACAGATGGGCATGTCCTGGGGCCTCAGAATCAAAAGCACTTCAAGCGTAATACTACAGAGCTTAATGTATAGTGCTACATTCATGGGAACGGTGTTGGTGCAATTCACAAGTTCCAATTAGGCTGTTATACTCAATAGACCTAAGAATGGTTTACAATTACCTAAGGATCCTCACTGTAAAATGTTATATTATCTTTGCAAATTTCTGCATCCACTGTTACAGGGATGACTATTGGGAAAATACATGAATATGAGTGACCAGGAGAATACTATTCTATAAATAATGGCAAGGAACTGCAAACAGTAAGGGCATATTCACTCGTTGCTTTTATACTTTTATATATCAATATATAGTGTATATCAGGGGTGTCAAACTGCATTCCTCGAGGGCTGCAAACAGGTCATGTTTTCAGGATCTCCTTGTACTGCACAGGTGATAATTTAAACACCTACACACATAATGAGTTGGTGATTAAATTATCACCTGTGCAGTACAAGGAAATCCTGAAAACATGACCTGTTTGCAGCCCTCGAGGAATGCAGTTTGACACCCCTGGTGTATATAGATTCTGTTGAGAGTGACATTGTCATATAGAGCAATACTCGCCATGTGTCACTGGTGATTAGTCCACAGGTAGGTTTTCAGCAGAAAAACATACTTATGTGTATTTGTATACTATATTTTGATTACATATGTAAGTATTATATGCATAACATAATTGTATATTATATATAGCATATTTTAAAAAGGACGATGTGCTCTTGAGAATGATGTTTTTTTTTTAAAGCAAGCTTAAAACTCTTCTCACCCAAATTTTTTGCTCATTTGTCAGGTGATTGGCAGCCTGTTTACACTGGATGGTTATAATCGGCTGGTGTAAATGCTCTCGAAAAACACCCGGACAACGTTAGCCTTTCAATGGATATTCCATTCTCAGAAGTTTATGACATATCCTTTGGGTGCAGTCAGATAGCCTTATAAATTTAGAGATCGGAACGTAATGTTGGGACTGGCCGGCGGCTCTCCCGACCCAAGTGGGACTGCTACATAGACATATATCAAACTGTCACTCTCGGATTGGGAAAACTACTGGCCAGTCCGAGCATTACATTCTGACCTCTGTCTGTTTTATACCGCCATCTGACTGTGCCCTTAGGACACCCAATAAATGAGCATATTGCAGCTCAGTGACATTTACTATTGGAGCAGAGCTGCAGTAACTTACACAGCGCATGCACAAGAGAGGTGCTGTTTCTGTGTAAATTTTAAAAAAAGACCCTTTATTCCAATCTCAGAAAATTTCTCAAAGTTGGATGCCTCATATACAATATAATAATAATAATCTTTATTTTTCTATAGCGCTAGCATATTCCGCAACGCTTTACAGTTTTGCACATATTATCATCACTGTCCCCGATGGGGCTCACAATCTGAATTCCCTATCAGTATGTCATTGGAATGTGGGAGGAAACCCATGCAAACTCCTCGCAGATGTTGTCCAAGGTGGGATTAGAACCCAGGCCTCCAGCACTGCAAGGCTGCAGTGCTAACCACTGAGCCACCATGCTGTCCTACACAATAAGTAGCTATCGACGAAATAATGATCGTTTGGCCAACAGCTGTCTCTCCTGCCTGTCCTGTACTGTTCTGTTGAGCTCTTCCATATTCTCTATGAGAGAGACACTGCCGGACTTCTCTGGTAGCGGTTTATGTAAACGAGAACAAAAGGATTATGTTACCGAAAACAAAAGGATCGGTAGTCCCAAAGCAGACATGCTGGATCCTTGCATATCTCCAACATCATCTGTCCAGGAGGAGTCAGGAGGCCCCAATATATGTTAGACCGTTGGTGGAGTTCGCCGAAATTGGCAGGATTGGCCAACTTTAGTCTAATGTGTATGGGATCTAGACACAGGCCTGTACACAATTTCCCTACTGTAAATGTTTCCTATGTGTCTGGACGAGACATAATATCAGAGCCATATCTTATTCTATGTCTTCTGTTAGATGATGCCTCTAATTGCACGTAATTATATTTGTTACCTTGGCAATGCTTTCATTATTAGCTGCTGCTGACATTTACATTTCCGAATTTCTTACCCAAAACAAGTCAATGCTTTACTCCTAATTAACGGTATGAACCCATATCCCACCTGGTTATTTCCATACGTCATCTCTTGATACCATTAAAGAAGATGATGTTTGTGAAATGCAGAATTATTGGCATTGGCATTATTATTATTATTGTATGGTTTATCCATAATTTATTTTCTAGATGAACAGTAAATTAATCATATAATAATAATAATAATGTACTATTCATTTAGAAAGGAAATTAAGGATAAACTAGTAGTTTCCACTCAGTTGATGCAAATCCTCATAAGCCACTGTGACAGGCGGCACTACGGAGATAAAGGGAAGTCTTGTGATACGACTGTGCAACAAACCCCTTCAATTGTGTGTCTGTAGCAGCTCGTAGAGTGCGAATGAGCAGTGATTAGAAGATAAAGGGGGTCTTTTATCACAACCACTTTACGAAGTATCTGAGTGATCTAAGAAAATCCTTAGTATATCATAGGATCCTCGTGTTATGTCTGGAATGGGAAGTGGAGTACTTTGATGTAAATAAAGATTTTTAGATCAAATGAGTTCCCTTGTAATGTAGGGAGCGTTTACTGCTGCCAGTTATTTGACAAAAACATGAATTGTGGATTACTTTCTATGTCTGTAAATGGGAACATATTTTTCAGCTAAAAAAAAATAATTTTTCTCTGTTCGGGAATATTGTGCAGGGGTTGAACTGATCAGCATGGGTTCGGCTCAAGGCAAATAAGATAAACGGTTGTCTATGCCATGCACGGATGACTTGGTCTGCTATATCACTGTTCTCTGACTCACAAAGGTAGGGCCAAAGCTCAATGATGCCCATAAGACACTAGAAGGTATGTGGTCAGAGACTGTCCCATAAGGTGGGAGAATAATGTGTTAACCATTTCTTATATAGCGCCATTAATTTTAATTCCACAGCGCTTTACAGACATTATCATCGCTGTCCCCATTGAGGGTTCACAGTCTACATTCCCTATCAGTATGTCTTTGGAGTGTGGGAGGAAAGCGGAGAACCCAGAAGAAACCCAAGCAAACACGTGAAGGACATATGGTACAAACTCCTTGCAGATGTTGTCCTTGAGGGGATTTGAACCCAAAAACCCAGCACTACAAGGCTGCAGTGCTAACCGCTGAGCCACCATTGCATGTATTTCAACAAATGATGGTCGGTGTTATTGTTCATTCCCACAAAAGGTGGGTTGTGTCTGCTCACCAATCTGGGTACTATAGAAGAGGAATTTAAGGAAGCCCTGGGTCAGAGCAACACCTCATGTATTGGAACAGCAAGCCGAAAAAGGTCCAGCATGGAACTTACAATCTCGGCTAAACAAAATTTCACATTTATTGGATACAATTAATATGCTCCACAATGTAGTACAGGACACAATATGGTAGTGATCTACGCCTTTCGGTGTGGAGCCTTGACAAAGGGTATCCGTGACTCCTGTGAGCTCAAATGTAAGACCCCTTATCTTACCTCATATAATTCCCGAGATAACGACCACCTCCCCCTTCTCCTGTACCAAGAGAATAACCCTAATAAAACACACAATAAAACTGGGTTGGATTAATTGGCCACAGCAGCCATTTATTAACATTTAACATACAACAATATTGAAACAATAAACCCCGGAAGTGGATGATCCTCGAAGCCCGAAACATATAACGAATATTTTTCCAGCCAGACGTCCCACCTATTTGGCCTTATATCCGCCTTACCCCCAGCCGCAATGCACCAGCTCGGAGGCAAACTCCACCCGCCAGGCCAAAACCACACACCTGTTGATGGTTCCCCTAATAATCCCTTCCATGGGATTATCTATACCCCTTTGACCATTTTAAATCACCCCGGGGAGTCCAGGACCTATTGAGATCCCCCCATCAATCCGCCATTTTCTACTTCCACCAACTTCGAGGACCACCACCCCCTGCCACGCTGCCGTGACAGATGTTCTTCCATACTCAAACGTGCATAAATACCTTCATAATATTGACACCTTAGCCCCCAACACATAACTAATAACAAATGATTTCTGAAACTTTAAACCCTAAACAATAAAGGGAGGGTGGGTGGGAGCTTCCTTATCTGGCCGGTGAGTACCCAAATGGTTGCCCCACTAACATGGCCACCCCCTTTTATAAAGTCCCCTCTACCCTGCCCCCGACCCCTCCTTCCCCCTTCAAATTCAAAAAACTCCGTCCCTCCCATCAACTCACTGTTAACCCTATACCCCCAGCACTCATATGAGCTCCCTATTGCCGCACGTTTCCCTGTCATGGCGGCCTCCCCTAATGGCCAGAGGCCCAGTACGGCCTTTCTTGATCATGGTCTAGTTGGGTAGATCCTTATGGCAGAATTACATGTATTGTCATCTCCCAAATGTTAAGGCAAACTAGGACATGCTCAATCCTTATTTTCTGAATGGCTGGGAATAAAATTACCTATAAACTATAGTTAACTGAGCATTTGGCCACCAGTAATTTTTCCCAACATATGCACACATGTGTTCTCAATGTAGAGAGTAGAGTAAGCCTTTGATGGCAATTTTATTCCCCAGAGAACAGGAGGATTGGGTGTAAAAATTCAAGGTACACAATGCTTTTTTCACCCAATATCATCTGTTGAGGAGAGTCAGGAGGCCTCGTGCACAATAGGAGGTCTGCCAAGACTACAGAAATTAGTTTGGCTACCTAATGTAAATCCGTGTCTTCAGTCATTGCCAGAAGTCAATGACAGCAGCTTGGCTCCCTCTCCCTATTAAAATATCATATTTATGAGACCAGTAGAGATAGTAATGGGCTGAGCGATTCTTCTGCCGGCATCTACTTGCATGTAGATGTGATCATCATTGATGGCCAAAACTGCACTGGATGGTTTTTGACCAGAATGCTGGACAACAATGGGAAAATCTTACCAGTTTGCTTCCATGAATGAAGACCGTCACCATAATAATATTAGTAATGCAATAACTATTGGGGTATGATCATTGTTCGCAGATCACAGTATTCAGTAATAATATTGGGCGAATGCAAAGTTCTGTTTATCTTTAAATTACTTTCTAAGGCTAAAATTCTGACATGTCTAATGTTAAAGAATTCATCATCGCAATGTTCACAAAATTGTTTATTACAACGAGTTTGATTATATCAGTCGGTGAGCTAATATTACTACAGAATGGAAATTTCGATGTCTCCTGCCTGTGTGCACATGTGCTTTTTTAATATTTATGCGCCAAAGCGACATTGAACAAAGGGTGAGGTACAGAAGGTCAGATGTGTTTATGGGAAATGAATAGACTGTGTTAATTACTGTGGTAAAAAAAATGTGCCGTTTGGAAGACAGAAAGATATCCATTACAGTCATCAAATGCAAATCCCGCTGCAGGACAAAAGAACAGAAAATTAAAGTTCTGATTTTTCAAAATTTGTCAAAGTACCGTAGATAACTGGGTGTCAGCTTTGATGCACAGCGTAGATCGATTATATAATAATTCTAAATAATTTTTTATTTATATAGCGCCAACATATTCCGCAGCACTTTACAATTAAGCGGGGACATGTACAGACAATAAATTCAGTACAAGTTAAGACAATTTAAACAGTGACATTAGGGGTGAGGTTCCTGCTCACAAGCTTACAATCTACAAGATTATATGTGCTAAAATGTATTTTAACATTAATATTTTATTTAAATTTAAAGAGGTCATTTTGCTAAGTTTTCAATCGGAGCCATAGGACTAATGAACCCCAGCTCCCCAGTGCACGGATTGTATACATTTATTTACCTTTGGTATAAACAAGTTACAGGTTTTCGATTTATCTGGAGTAGCGGTGCACCATAGGTGAAAGAGCCCAGTATATTTCAGATTTTAAAGAGGACCTTTCACCACTTTGAGTATAGTAAACTGCCCACATCAAGGACTAGTGGCAGCAGAGCTTAGTAAAATCTAGCTTTTATGTTTTAATTTCTCCACTCCATTGCAGAGATATGTGTTTGTTAATTTAGGTTATAATTTATGATAATTCCAAGAAAGCATAACCAGAGATTTGTCTTTGGGGCGTGTTCTTTTTCACCTGCATGAGGTTGACCAATCATAATTAGGAAGCATCTTGTAGTGTAAAAAACAACACGCCCCTAAATAAGCTAAAAGCAGGCTCTCTCCTGTGTGAGACATTTCATGACAGACAGCCCTGCTCTCCGCCCTGTCCTCTGCATGTGAACTGAGTGTGATTACAAATGCCTCCACATCTCATCTCATGGTGGTCAGCATCAGTGTGTGCAGGGGGAATACTGCAGAGCTGAATGTGATTACAAACACTTCTGGCTTTCATCTCATGGAAATTAGTGCTCCTGTTCCCCCACACTATCTGATGTGAGATCAGAATGGAAGTGTTTGTAATCAAACTCAACTTTGCTATAGCTATACAGAGTAGGTGCAAAGATTAGGGCTGAGAGCAGGTCTGTCAGTCATTACATGTCTCACCCAGGAGAAAATCTGTTCTAAGCCTATTTAGGGGTGTTTTTTTTCCCCTGCATGATACCTCCTGCTTATGATAGGTGAATATCACGCAGGAGAAAAAGTACACACCTCTGGAGATAAAGCTCTGGTAATAACCATCTGGACTTACTATGATTTACAACAAAAACTTTGCAAGTTAATTTCTCCACAACTGAGATGAGAAATTAAATAATAAAAACTACGTTTTACTTAGCTGTGCAGCCACTATTCCATGATTTTGCTAGTTTAACGTGCTAAAACTGGTGAAAAGTCCTGCTTAAGCATTGCAATTGGTATTTAGAATCATAACTTACCTTTTTTTAGTACTGCACAATTGATTAGACTGTGGGGAATATTAGCACACTGGCCCATATTGCTTTCTGTGCCTTAATGTGATGTGTCCATTGTCGAAACATCAGGTTGCTCATGAGAACTGGTCTGACTGACATATTGTTAGATGACAATATATGATAACATGAAATTAAATTTTAGGTCCATATGACATAAGGTACATTTGAAGCACATCGATCATTACAGTCCCTGCTTAGGCATCTGTGGATGGATATTAATCATTTTCAGTTATAGTGGAGCCACAACTATCTTGTCTTACCTACATATTTTAGGTCTGTTGTCTTCTTCTCCCTGTTTTTGGAAATGTTTCGGTTTCCCCATAACTATTATTTTGCTTGGTATCTCAACCATGCTTGAAGTCATTTGGTTGCTTGGCTTAGAATAAAATTCTGGTTCCAACTTACAAATTATTTATATCTTCACATTTTATGTGATCACAGCGAGAGACTAGGTTTGCCAAGATATCATCTAGAGAAAAGTTCCTGAAGACAATCTTATGACAATGGTCTCAAATTGGATGCTCTCCAGCGGCTGTGAACCTGCAACTCCTAGAAAAGCCCTCACATGTTTAGAAAGCTGTGAGTTGTAGTTTTCCAACTGCTGTCGATACACAGCTCTCTAAAATGATAATGATGACAATGTATCAAATGAATCATATTACTAATTACTAATATTGAATGACATATCTTTGTGTAGGCGGCATGAATAAAGGAATTTTTCAAAATGGTCAATATTTTACATTTCTCAACATTGAAATTGCAACATCAAGAAGGAAAAGTTGTGAAATTATGGAAATCACAGGTTGGATAGACATAATAATGATATGCAAATGATAATAAAATGGAAGCAATATTTACATCATAGGCAGAGAACGTGCTGAGGAGAGGCCAACTCCACCCCAAAAGTGATGGCTGTTTCAGAGGACGGGGATGGTCTGTGTTCTTCTTGCTTGCTGTGTTCTCTCCTTATAATGTGTACTCTCTTGCCGGATTGTAATTTCCCATTAGAGTTACAGAGGGAGCGCACTGTCACTGTGCATTGAAAAGAATATTGCGCAGTGACAAGGGAGCTCATACTGAGCATACGTTGGAATTGACAATCGACGCATGCTCAGTATAGCAGGGGATAGCCCAGTCCTTGAAACGGACGTCTCTGATGATGCTTTGTTTCAGGCTGGGGACAGTGACCGCAGCCTCTGCCCCTGATCATGTCCAGTTTGAGCATGTACTGTGGATTTTCAAATGAAGCGTTATCAAAACTCAGTTACAGAGAGTAAAGTGGGAACAATAGGGACTTTAATAATATATTAGAAAAGAGATTAGATTATTACAATAAATAGGCATTTAGGATTAAAATGAATATTAGTTTCGGACCATTCCTTTTGGTTGTTTGAGCAATGTTATGTCACCCTGATAGCACTGGGGCAAAACTTCAAGATCCACTGCAAGTAGCTCCCTTTGCAATTGCCAAGCAATAATGTTCCTGATTTTCTGAATGGGAGACATGTACGAAGACTTCAAAGTTTCTCAGGAGCCATTTCTTAACACAACAATTTGTCATGGCCACTCCTTCTGCGGCCCTGCCTGCTGCCGGGACCACTGCCGCTCCCCCCGCTCATACTTACCCGCTGCGGCGTGCTCCTCCTGCAGGTGCGCGTCCTCTCCTTCATTCTTCTCCGCTCCCTGGTTCTCGTCGGGTGCACGTGCGCACCGCCCACTCCAGCACTTCCTCTTTCTGATTTACAGGCGCTCTGTATCTCCTCACTCTGATCCTGGAGGACCGTGACTCGGAAGTCCTTCAGTACTCCATGTATTTAAGGCAATTCCTTCCTCTGCTCCTTGCCTGTCTGTCATTTGTGCTTCTGTGACTCAGGTCCACCTTTATCTTTGCACTGCCTGTTCTGAGTCTCCACCTTGTCCTGCCAGTTCAGCTTCTCTGCCTGTCCTGCTTCCTTTGTGTCTTTCCCTTTGCAGTGCTCCTTTGGTCTCGCCTGTACTCAGTTCTTACCTAACTGTACTTCATCTTGCCCTGCTCTGTCCATCCTACGCCTAGCTTCTCTATTTTGTACCTCCTACTACCTGTCTCCAGGTTCCAGCTTCTGCGGCAATAGTCTCCCTTGGGTCTTCCCCTAATGCTCCCTCTATAGGGGGTGGTCTACCTGGTCAGCTCACCCTTGGGAGGTTCGTTGTCATGTATCTGCGGGTCCACTCCAGGTGTTCCAAAAGATCTCACACAATGGCAGGAAAGATGTTGCTCATGTCACTGTGAGTAACCTGTTTGGCATAAGCATGCTTACCATGGCATGCAGCATCTCCGAAATCATCTCCCATCAACCACATCTGGGACATCATTGGTCAGCCAATGCAAAGGGAGCTGCCAGCAGTGGATCTTGATGATTTGTTTTCTAAGAGCATTCAGCACAGCAGAAAAGCACTTTTATTTGATACTGAATAAATCGCAATGTTTTGTACATTTTTTTCTATTTTTTCATCATTTGCACATCATTAATTAACCTGTCTATCAATCCTGTGATTTCAATAATTCCTTACCTTTTCCTTCTTGGTATTGCGATTTGAATGTTTAGGAGTGTACATAATCTATATTTATCTATTTCTACAAGGGTATACGTTTTCATTTTCTGCTGAATATATATTTTATCTGCCGTTTCTGTAAGATTTATCTTCCTGCTATTGCTTTAATAGACAGAGCGATAAGCCTCTTAAAGCCACTTGAAGATACAAATCTAGAAATTGTGCTGCAAAATATACTGTATAGACCATATGTGTTTATACCAAAGATTATTAGATTTTGGAGTCAGACATAACGAACATGCTAGAAGCGGCTAATCCCCTGTGAAGAACATTTCTATTTAACGTATGTAGTCAAATAAACAGGCTCCTGTACTGATTGCATTTGATAGTGGGGCTTAAATGGCATTATAAATCAATCACTAAAACAGTGCCACACCTGTTCACAGGTTGTGGACGGTATTGCAGCTCAGCTCGATTAACTTGAAGAAGCCCATTTACTGAAAGAAAGCAGCCATAATCATGTAGCCCCACAGCCAGACTTAAAGAAGCATTCCCCTTAACTTTTTTTTCCTAAACTTATGTAAATGTTCGTGTATTAATATATTTACCGATTGTCATTTCCTCCGATATTCAGCACCATTCCACTCCTCTTCTGAGTTACATGATGGCAATTCAGACTCTCCGGACCACACTGGGGTCTATTTATCACCTGGAAGTGATTTTACAATGTTAATCTATAGAGTAAAATAACTAAAATACATATTAATATATGTCCAGTTAAGATTCCATTCTGGCGATACGTTTCACAGTGATATATCATATACCGTAATCTGCCTGGACTTCTGGCATCGCCATTGCATTTCCTATTACCAACCTTGCCTATTTAGACATCCAACTATTGTATCTCGTCAGCAGTTTCTAATACTGCCCCAGAAGAAATAGATTTGCGGAAAGAAATGTACAAACAAGTTGCTAACAATCTGAACAGAAAGAGGTAACACTAGGTCACCAAAACTAAATGGAGAAAGTTGTGCAGAAATAGGCCATGCTTTATGGTCACGTTATTCGCTCTGTCCCTTCATTCCAGTGAACATGAAACCAATGAATATTTTTCGATAATGACAGATCTCCAAGTGCTACAAGTACAGGACATAAGACAGGATAAATCTAATCAAGCCACATACATATCTTATTTTCTACATGTTCCACTTAACGGCAGCCATCACTTCTCATCCATTGTCTTCAATAAACTGGTCTCTTTGGCCACAAAAGGCTGTAGGCTAATTCCTTTCCTCTAATTCCTCTAATCACTTTATTAAAACTGACCACTGGTGTCCAGAACAATTGATGTCACGGAGAACAATATGACATGCTTTAGACAGAGCGGATTAGAAGGAGGAAAAAGCAATATTGGTGGAGATGTAGAAGAGCGAAGTACAGTTAGGGCCAGAAATATTTGGACAGTGACACAAGTTTTGTTATTTTAGCTGTTTACAAAAACATGTTCAGAAATACAATTATATATATATAATATGAGCTGAAAGTGCACACTCCCAGCTGCAATATGATAGTTTCCACATCCAAATCGAGAAAGGGTTTAGGAATCATAGCTCTATAATGCATAGCGTCCTCTTTTTCGAGGGACCAAAAGTAATTGGACAATGGACTCTAAGGGCTGCAATTAACTCTGAAGGCGTCTCCCTCGTTAACCTGTAATCAATGAAGTAGTTAAAAGGTCAGGGGTGGATTCCAGGTGTGTGGTTTTGCATTTGGAAGCTGTTGCTGTGAGCAGACAACATGCGGTCAAAGGAACTCTCAATTGAGGTGAAGCAGAACATCCTGAGGCTGAAAAAAAAGAAAAAATCCATCAGAGAGATAGCAGACATGCTTGGAGTAGCAAAATCAACAGTTGGGTACATTCTGAGAAAAAAGGAATTGACTGGTGAGCTTGGGAACTCAAAAAGGCCTGGGCGTCCACGGATGACAACAGTGGTGGATGATCACCGCATACTTAATTTGGTGAAGAAGAACCCGTTCACAACATCAACTGAAGTCCAGAACACTCTCAGTGAAGTAGGCGTATCTGTCTCTAAGTCAACAGTAAAGAGAAAACTCCATGACAGTAAATACAAAGGGTTCACATCTAGATGCAAACCATTCATCAATACCAAAAATAGTCAGGCCAGAGTTAAATTTGCAGAAAAACACCTCAAGAAGCCAGCTCAGTTCTGGAAAAGTATTCTATGGACAGATGAGACAAAGATCAACCTGTACCAGAATGATGGGAAGAAAAAAGTTTGGAGAAGAAAGGGAACGGCACATGATCCAAGGCACACCACATCCTCTGTAAAACATGGTGGAGGCAACGTGATGGCATGGGCATGCATGGCTTTCAATGGCACTGGGTCACTTGTGTTTATTGATGACATAAGAGCAGACAAGAGTAGCCGGATGAATTCTGAAGTGTACCGGGATATACTTTCAGCCCAGATTCAGCCAAATGCTGCAAAGTTGATTGGACGGCGCTTCATAGTACAGATGGACAATGACCCCAAGCATACATCCAAAGCTACCCAGGAGTTCATGAGTGCCAAAAAGTGGCACATTCTGCAATGGCCAAGTCAATCTCCAGATCTAAACCCAATTGAGCATGCATTTCACTTGCTCAAATCCAGACTTAAGATGGAAAGACCCACAAACAAGCAAGACCTGAAGGCTGCGGCTGTAAAGGCCTGGCAAAGCATTAAGAAGGAGGAAACCCAGCGTTTGGTGATGTCCATGGGTTCCAGACTTAAGGCAGTGATTGCCTCCAAAGGATTTGCAACAAAATATTGAAAATAAAAATATTTTGTTTGGGTTATGTTTATTTGTCCAATTACTTTTGACCTCCTAAAATGTGGAGTGTTTGTAAAGAAATGTGTACAATTCCTACATTTTCTATCAGATATTTTTGTTCAACCCTTCAAATTAAACGTTACAATCTGCACTTGAATTCTGTTGTAGAGGTTTCATTTCAAATCCAATGTGGTGGCATGCAGAGCCCAACTCGCGAAAATTGTGTCACTGTCCAAATATTTCTGGCCCTAACTGTATATGGTAGTATCATGGAGTGGCGTATTGTATTGCATAATAATACAGGGTGGCCCATGGAAAAGTAGCCTATCTCCAGTACCAGTGCAACTTACTTGGAGGAGGCCATGCACCCTGTGTGCATCATTCCTGCCTTATTTTGCCTCCTTCTGTGCACAGTGTCTGAAAGATTGTGCTCTCACTGGAAGGCTATGAGCAAAGCGGGAAACGCAAGAGTCCTTCACCGACAAGTATTGAGGAGCAAAACCATCAGCTAAATGTTGTATTCAGATTCTGGTTCAGACATGGAATTAAACCTGTTTAGACGCAAAAACAAAGAAACTGAGGTCAGAATGGCTGAAGACGTGGATGAAATTCAGTAGGTTGCTTCTCCATGGGCCATCTAATACATCTGTAGATCACTATGAATACTTGTATTGACATTACATTAGCGATGCGTATAATCATATTAATATTGACGCTTTATTAATGGTAGGGTATTATAATGCATGAGAGCGGAAGAAGTTCTTTTTCCATAGCTCAAAATTATATTAATAGGTATGAGCACACAAATGAATAAAAGTATCATAAGTCTTGCCGAATTGCCAATTTTTGCACACTGGAAACACAAAACTTAAGAAGAGGTCAGTGAGCACATAGTAAGACCAGTAGAGTATGATATATTGACCAGCATGACCATTTTAAAGAGGTCTAAGGGGTAACGTTTCTCCTTGTGGAAAGCGACATACCAACTCTGGCATACCATGGCGAATAAGCCTCCTAACCTTGGTATGCTAGAACTGGTGTGTCGCTCTCCACAAGGATAAACATTACCCCATAGATCTCAGTCCAGAGCCTTTCACCTATCCAAATCAGTTCTCATACTTTGCACTGAAGAGAGGCAGCACTCCGAAACACCATGTTTGCAAATTGAGATTCTGATTTGGCTTTTCTCCTAAGTCACATTTCAAGCCATGTTAAAGGGTTGATAATGACTTGTAGGATCGCTATTTCCAACAGGTGACCCTATAAAGTTGAAGTCCTCTTCCTCTCTGAAGAGGCTTATTTATTGTGCGCCGAGCTGACATTTTTAGTGATACCATTTTGGTGCAGATACATTCTCTTGATCGCCCGTTATTGCATTTTAATGCAATGTCGCGGCGACCAAAACAAAAATAATTCGGGTGTTTCGAATTTTTTTCTTGCTGTGCCGTTTAGCCATCAGGTTAATACTTTTTTTAATTGATAGATCGGGCGATTATTAACGTGGTGATACCAAATATGTGTATATTTGATTTCATTTTTATTGTTTTATTTTGAATGGGGCGAAAAGGGGTTGATTTAAATTTTTATATTTTTTTTATTTATTTCATTTTTTTTAAACTTTTTTTAACTTTTGCCATGCGTCAGTAGCCTCCATGGGAGGCTAGAAGCTGGCATAGTCTGATCGGCTCTGCTACATAGCAGCGATCATCAGTTCGCCCCTATGTAGCTGAATTACGGGTTTGCTATGAGCGCCGACCACAGGATGGTTCTCACAGCAAGCCGACATCAGCGTCTCAAGGAGACCTCTGGTTACTATGCCGACGCATAGCTGGCCCCCGATTATGTGACGGGGGTCAGCGATGCTCGCATTTCCGGCATTTGACAGCGGCATTTAACTAGTTAATAGCGGCAGGTGGATCGTGATTCCACTCGCCGCTATTGCGCGCACATGTCAGCTGTACAAAACAGCTGACATGTCGCGGCTTTGATGTGGGCTTACCGCCGGAGCCCTGCATCAAAGAGGGGGATCTGACCTCGGACATACTATCCCGTCCGAGGTCAGAAAGGGGTTAATAAAGAGGTCAATTGCCATGAACATGGCATTATTTTTCTTTTGTTCCTGTGCCTCCTCTTCACTATACGTAAATCATGTCTTGTTAGCTAAGTGGGCATGGTCCTCAATGCTTCTCTGTAGAATTCTTCTTAAGGACCCTGCCCCTTTGGCTAACAAAACTGAATGTATTTAAAGGGACAACTTTGTCATATCTTAGGAATGAGAGTTGTGGGAACAAAAGAAAACCAACACCAGATTCTAGGATGTACAGCAGGTTAAAAAAATTACATATTTATATCAAGTGATAGGTCATCTTAAAGTAGGAATAGTCATCTTGATATCATACATAATATCAAAACTAACACGCTACACATAGAAATCCTGCCTATATCCTAAATGCCGAAAGGAGCACATCCACATTGCTTATTACATAGCAAAAGAAGGTACCATTACCACAAAGACCATCAATTAAAAATATTAAAAAAAGATACAAAGATCTCATGGGGTTGATATATAGGTTTAATACAGACTTACCAGCAAGCAATGTCTTTAATTTGGCATAATATACAGTTAGGTCCATATATATTTGGACAGAGACAACATTTTTCTAATTTTGGTTATAGACATTACCACAATGAATTTTAAACAAAACAATTCAGATGCAGTTGAAGTTCAGACTTTCAGCTTTCATTTGAGGGTATCCAAATTAAAATTGGATGAAGGGTTTAGGAGTTTCAGCTCCTTAACATGTGCCACCCTGTTTTTAAAGGGACCAAAAATAATTGGACAATTGACTCCAAGGCTATTTCATGGACAGGTGCGGGCAATCCCTCCGTTATGTCATTCTCAATTAAGCAGATAAAAGGCCTGGAGTTGATTTGAGGTGTGGTGCTTGCATTTGGAAGGTTTTGCTGTGAAATAAACATGCGGTCAAAGGAGCTCTCCATGCAGGTGACACAAGCCATCCTTAAGCTGCGAAAACAGAAAAAACCCATCCGAGAAATTGCTACAATATTGGGAGTGGCAAAATCTACAGTCTGGTACATCCTGAGAAAGAAAGAAAGCACTGGTGAACTCATCAATGCAAAAAGACCTGGGCGCCAACGGAAGACCACAGTGGTGGATGATCACAGAATAATCTCCATGGTGAAGAGAAACCCCTTCACAAGAGCCAACCAAGTGAACAACACTCTCAAGGAGGTCGGCGTATCAATATCCAAATCTACCATAGAGAGAAGACTGCATGAAAGTAAATACAGAGGGTTCACTGCACGGTGCAAGCCACTCATAAGCATCAAGAATAAAAAGACTAGACTGGACTTTGCTAAAAAGCATCTAAAAAAGCCAGCACAGTTCTGGAAGAACATTCTTTGGACAGATGAAACCAAGATCAACCTCTACCAGAATGATGGAAAGAGAAAAGTATGGCAAAGGCGTGGTACAGCTCATGATCCAAAGCATACCACATCATCTGTAACACACGGCGGAGGCAGTGTGATGGCTTGGGCATGCATGGCTGCCAGTGGCACTGGGTCACTAGTGTTTATTGATAATGTGACACAGGACAGAAGCAGCCGAATGAATTCTGAGGTCTTCAGAGCCATACTGTGTGCTCAGATCCAGCCAAATGCAGCCAAACTCCTGGTCGTCGTTTCACACTACAGATGGACAATGACCCAAAACATAAAGCCAAAGCAACCCAGGAGTTTATTAAAGCAAAGAAGTGGAATATTCTTGAATGGCCAAGTCAGTCACCTGATCTTAACCCAATTGAGCATGCATTTCACTTGTTAAAGACTAAACTTCAGACAGAAAGGCCCACAAACAAACAGCAACTGAAAGCCACCACAGTGAAGGCCTGGCAGAGCATCAAAAAGGAGGAAACACAGCGTCTGGTGATGTCCATGAGTTCAAGACTTCAGGCAGTCATTGCCAACAAAGGGTTTTCAACCAAGTACTAAAAATGAACATTTTATTTAAAATTATTTAATCTGTCTAATTACTTTTGGTCCCTTTAAAAACAGGGTGGCACATGTTAAGGAGCTGAAACTCCAAAACCCTTCATCCAATTTTAATGTGGATACCCTCAAATGAAAGCTGAAAGTCTGAACTTCAACTGCATCTGAATTGTTTTGTTTAAAATTCATTGTGGTAATGTCTATAACCAAAATTAGAAAAATGTTGTCTCTGTCCAAATATATATGGACCTAACTGTACATTTCAGGTTCCCTATATACTCCCCAATAAGTCAGTAAAATTACAAAATGCCTGTGTATATGCAAAATGAATCTCCACACATCATTAGGGTTAACTTATTACCAAAAATAGTTGGACAAAAAGTCTCAGATATTGTGACATTGAAACCCAAAGTGTCAGTGTACAGGACCTAGCAATGATAATAGGAATGGAGCAACAGCAGATGAAGTGTTTGCTGGTAAAAGGACCCAAGCATATCACTGCCGCCACAGCTTCAGAGGTCGCCTTTATGATGGATACTTCCGTTATTACAAAATTGCTAACATGGCCCATCTGATTTGATAGTGGTATATACACCCTCAGAATACGTAGCTCATTAATATATTTTTGTTCAGGTCTTATTAGATGGGAAATGTCGGCTGCAATAATTTGTCTTTGTAGTTTTTCAGTATTGGGGTTTAGTAAAAGTCTTGTATTATCCTCACTGATATTCTTTTTTGGTAGTATCCCGTAGTGAACTTAATAAGATAAAAGGATAAAACCAACTTTATATAAAACACTTCTGACTCATACTCCTTAATTACATGTGCTACCTCTGGGTTCTAGTATTTGCCTTTCCTTGTGTCGGAATACCTTTCCAATAACTATCCTTTGTGGTAATGATATAACTTTTACTGGATGCCATATATTTCACGATGGTATAGCACATTTTTGACTAGGGAAAGCTAATTGGGTAACGTCAGAAGAGTATATCTATCCATCTAACCTATTCTAATGGCTTTATTGACTGTGACACCTGTAGTCTAGATACGACTGGTATCCCGCAGTTTTGAAGTTGGGAAACACAATCCTCGCAGAGAATGAACCAGCATTTTACACCACCACTTATACGGCTGTCTTAGTAGAAACTATAATCCCCAGTGTATATATCCTTTCATATCTTGGCTCTGTTAAATGTCGAGAAGCCACAAGTCTGTTGATCTTTGTACTTAGCCTTTCCTTTCAGTGTTTGAACAGCCTGTTTTCAGTTTCTTCTGGTGTTTTTTCTTTCATATCAGCTGATTGAAGCCTCTGTGCTTTGGTAAACTTTTCAAAGCCAAAGTATTGTGCACCATTTTGGTGAGAACCTCATTTGTTAAAGGCTAAATCCATAACTAAAGGTTACATTTTACTTCCAACACCAAATGTTGCTAAGACGTTCATCTGAACTTAAAGATGTACAAAACATATTGGTGAAAGAGATGGTTTCCCTGGATATGCCATTATTTCCCCTCAGATCCATTCTATAAGCGTCCCACCCCAACAACTGATTCCTATGCGCCTTACAAAGGCATATAGAAATAAAGAGGAACCTTTCTGAATTAGCCAAACTTAGAGCAGGTAGCACAGCGCAGTGTCCTCTCTTGTGGACCAAGTGTGACCATGCATTGCATGGTCAACCATTCATTGACAAGTACTACATTTCTACTGCAAGGTGACAATATAGCCATCGGGATTTATGTTGAACATCAGCACATCTAGCTTTGTGGTTTTAATTGAATCCTAAAATATGTTTCAATTTCAATCACAGAAACCGGCCTAATGCTTTGTTTGGGCATCAACACTATTTATTATACTTATATATAACGCCATCATTTTCCACAGCACTTTACAAATATTGGCCTTACTGTACCCATTGGGGTTTACAGTCTAATTTGCCTATCACTACGTCTTTGGAGTGTGGGAGGAAACCAGAGAAACGGAGGAAACTCATGCAAATATGGGGAGAACATACGAACTCTTCCCAGATGTTGTTCTTGGTGGGATTTTGACCAAGGACTGAAAACCTTCAGAAGAAATTTTGCTAAGTTATGGAATCCCAAGATATAGGTTCCATAATTGATCCATGGGCAGCACGGTGGCTCAGTGGTTATCACTGTAGCCTTGCAGCCCTGGAGTCCTGGGTTCAAATCCCACCAAGGACAACATCTGTAAGGAGTTAGTATGTTCTCCCCGTGTTTGCGTGGGTTTCGTCCGGGTACTCTGGTTTCCTCTCACACTCCAACATAGACATACTGATAGGGAATTTAGATTGTGACATCGGGGACAGTGATGATAATGTGTGCAAACTGTAAAACGCTGTGGAATATGTTAGCGCCATATAAAAATAAAGACTATTATTAGAATTATAAAGTTGAAAGGGTCATATGCGGAAATAATAGGGTTATGCAGATGGGCATTATTGCTCATATTTGTCCATATAGGAGCCTAGCTATACCCAAATTGACCTAAAAAGCTGTCAAACCATCACTTCAGATATGATGAGTTCATAAGAAGTTCACAATTGTGACATTGAGACTTTTACATATAACACCTTCTTTCTCGTTCTTGTATTGATAGTGAAACTTCTCCAAAGACCATCTCTCTCAGAAGACTACTCCACCAAGTTTTCCCTGATAGATTTTCTCATTAAGGTTTCTCTGTAATCTTCCTTAATCTTAACAAAAGTCAATTCTGGGATTGGGTTGTCCCATTCCATGAACTGTGTTATTTTAGACTAGCACATGTTATGCTATTGAAAAGATGTACGGTAGATATTTTTACAGAATTATACAATTATAAATTGATTCTGGTGTTTTCCAAGATTAGGTTTGCTTTTTTGGTTCTCCAAGATTAGGTTTGCTTTTTTGGTTTTCCAAGATTAGGTTTGCTTTTTTGTTTGGCTTTCCCTGTTGAATAATGAGTTGTTTCTCATTTTACCTGTTTTTTAATATCCAAAATATACTGTATATATATCTATATATCTATAGTCCATCTTGCTGTCCTTGCTTTTTAATTGTCGACCATGAAAGTCCTAGAAACCTCAGTCAACAAGGAACCTCGCAGTTGCCGCTGATAAGATATTCTAAGTCCTACAACTCCCTTCCAAAGAAATGAGTTGTGAGGATGAAACATTAAAAGCTTTTGTTTTGCATTCTTAAAATGATGAGTATCAGCTGAACCAATGTTTTTAAGAACTTCTTTTTTTATTATTTAAAGATGAAAGTTCCTATATGAGATTATCATTCTCTTACTTGTTACACCATGTGTTGCTGTGCTTGAACTCTTAATTCGAGCCTACTTTTTGGCACATGTTGTAATGTTTCGGTAAGACTACTTCACAGTTTATAAACGGCTTGATAAACATCTCTGCAAACAAATTATTATGGCGTGAGTCAATCGTTCTACACCATAAATATATTTACACACCTCCCCAACTAGCTATAATGACTATTGCATAGAAAACAAGAATGAATGGACGCTTCCTCAATTAGCCGAGAGGCTTACTTAAGTATTTATGAAACAATCCCAGTGAAGACATCAGAGTGCAGTCGCCATTGTAAAGCCCCCCTTTCTCTTTATCATTCACGGCACATTGGATTGTGTGTGCATTGGAGAAGCATACTGCCCTCTAATATGTAAATAAGTCACTAAAATAGAATCACCATTAATTAATTGCATTCCGTTTTAGGAATTACATGTATGTGATCTGAGCCTAGTGCTGATGGGAGACTTTAATGCAAATTATCCTTGCGTTTGGTCACCAGCATGATGAAAATGAAAAAAAAAAAACAGCATGTAATTAAATCGCAAGCTAGCCCACCTAGATGTAAAACAGTAGTACAGGGTTTTTTTACACAGCTACTTTTTATTTTGCCATCGTTCAATGTTTGAGACCCTTTTTACATATTCATCAGAGGTAATGGTGAAGTAAATATTCAGAACATTGATAGAAAATGCCATTTATTATCATTTTGACTACATGGCTACATAATATACATCTGTTACTTTGTATATTAGGTCATAGATTGGGGGACATCCTTACTCAACAACTACAGCTGGCCATTCACATTAGATTAATGTTACCAAACCCAACAATATTGTCATGACCAACTAACCATACAATGTGTATGGGGCCATTGACTCTCCTAAAGGGGAAGACATGACTGACCCTTCTGTTCTCGGAGATGACACACTCTTTCCATTCAGAACACATTCATGCTCATTCCAGACATTGTGCATGTGTTAGGGAAGTCAGGAGTGATAGCTGTTGGCTCAGCAAGTTCTTGGTTGGCACCTATCTGAAGTGTGTGGACAGCTTGTAGGGATTGGCCACTACTAGAAAACTCTTTATTAATGGCCAAAGGAGGTGAAGAAAAAAAAATTACCCACCTCCCGGACCGGCTACTTTCAGTGCTGTGCCTCCTGCTGATTTCCTGGCATAAACATCTGGTAGAGGCATCACGTGAGCACCGCAGCCAAAGAGCAGTTGCTGATCAGCAGTAGGGTTCACATTTCACGTAAGTTGGCTTCTCATTTGAGTAGATATCTATCTTAGTTATGGTAGATCCTTCTGTTCTTGGAGATGTCAGGCAATGGCTTACTACCCTCTTCCCATGAAAACTTTGTACTGCACTTCTTGCCAGTTTCCTGGCGTCAACCGGTAGAGGCATCACATGATCACCGCAGCCAAGGAGCAGCAGCAGGGGTCACATTTTATCTTAGCTGGCTTCTTATTTGAGTAGATATGTCCTTTATTATGGTTTCAAGTGACTCTTTTAGTGGAAGTTATTGATTACAAATTGATTACATTAACAAACCTTTTATATTCTAAAAAATGGAATACTGTCTTCTCTAAAAGCCTAACGTCTTTGCTGCTCTTTAAAAACTAAACAAATATATATATTTTTTTATTTTACAATAATAATTATTTTTGTTTCCATTTCAAATTATATTCATGGTCAATTAAGACACCTCAGGGCACATTAGGCATGTAGGGAATCAACCTTGAAATGATCTTGAGTTTCTTTGACTGTGATACAGTATATGTTTATTCTGCCATATGCATAGCTGTTATATTTTCATACCCCGCTGTTAGAAAAGAAGGCTTACCAAGATTAATGCTCTCTGCTGATATTAGCCACAAACAAAGGTCAGAAACTCGGCATGTTTCTGGAATAAATCACTGGAAATAAAGCTCCTCTTCCTTACTCACTAAAAGAATATTTGGTTCAAAGAAGGGCACATTAAATCTTCAGACATGTAGCAATTAATGTTCTACAGACAATGCCCACAAAGCTCTGTAACTTATCATCTGATAACATTCTGTCAAAAGTACAAGGAAAATAAAAGGGAAAAAAATCTCCTCGTGTATCTTTTCTGATAATAAAGCTGGCACAAAGTGGCATAAAATAGGACTGTGGAGCAGGAGATTGCAACAGGGTCCAAAACTCTAGACATTTCGTAAGCTGCCTACAACATTGGGAGCAGACGTATAAGTGGACACAATGGTCCAACATGGCTCAATGTTGATTTGTATAATCCATAAAGCTCATTTACAGCATGACATCATATTCAAAGTAACAAAAAAAGGCAAAAACCCAGCAAACCAAAGCAGAAAGACGTCCTCCTGAGCCTGAAGAATGGCCACTGCCATGGACATTGTGGCGCCCCTGAGGGTCCATTCGCCACAGAGTACTGCACCTCACCCAGAGGTGTGGGATCTCAGATAAGGAGGGGGCACGGCACAGAACCCTACACCTGCATCCAACACTAGACAATTCTGTCAGGGCCAGGCTGGATAGGAAAGGGTGTTGGAGGAGTGGGTGGGGTAGGTAGAGTAGGGGAGGAGCTTGTAGAAACATCAGCTTAGGCAGAGATTGAGAGAGAAGTGGAGCTGAGCAGACGTGGGGATCTGCAGCTCCTGGCAGACAGAAAGACTGAAACAGATAGAAATGCATGTAGAAAAGCCACAGAGACACCATCACATGTTTCTTAACGCAAGCAATAAATACCCAGGTCTTTCACCGGGAAGGAACAACCACGGGAAGGGCAGCATCCAAAAAGGAAAACCACCTATGCCAAAACATGGTATCCATCCACAGACAGCTGTTTCGGGGTATTTGCCCCTCATCAGTGTGGAGTAAGAAACTGGCTATTAGGAGCATGTGCCTAGTAAAAGGACTATAAACACCCCGAAACAGCTGTCTGTGGATGGATGCCATGTTTTGGCATAGGTGGTTTTCCTTTTTGGATGCTGCCCTTCCCGTAGTTGTTCCTTCCTGGTGAAAGACCTGGCTATTTATTGCTTGCGTTGAGAAACACGTGATGGTGTCTCCGCGGTGTTGGATGTTTTGATCTCCCTGAGGTCATTCATCCTTATGTTTCTGAAACAGATAGAAAGGCACAGGTAGTGAGAAGTCCACCCGTGGGGCTCATATCCATGCTGACCATCACCAGGTAGAGACGGTGCTACATGCTGATTGGTGCTTTTTTTCTGATGTTATCACTATTTTTGACGCACTTCAATAAACTCTGGAAATTTTTACTCCATCTTGAGCTGAATCTCCTCTATATCCTTAATCATATGCAAAGACCTGTGACATCATGTAATGATAACTCATAGGTTAATTTATGGGGTTTTTTTTTACCGGGGTCTAAGCACCAAATTGTAACAGCTTAACTGGAATCTTCTTTGACAGGTAAAATAATGTAAAAAAAATGCTTATATTAAAAAAATCTACAGATGTTTAATAATAAACTATAAAAGGGGGCTGTCTCATCAAGATAATTTCCTTCTAAACTGCAGCCGACCTGATATGCAGGGCCAGCTTCAGAACCCCTCCTCCTGTGACCAGCTGCTATCACCAGGGAAGTTGAGGCATATCCTACAATGTGGTAGGACATGAATGGCCAACCTAGTAAAACATGGTCAAGAAGGAGCCATGAGAGATGCTGTTTGTTTGTCAGTTTTTCACTCCATCTAGTTGAGGGGATCTAATGGAGGGATGAACTTTCATGATGCTCATATTCTCTAATAGGGCATTTAGAAAGGGTTTGGCCTAGCCATTTTGGTTAAACTTTGTACACAAGAAATGGTAGAAAACTTCTGCATCTTATTTTGCAATTTACCAACATCCCAGACTTTCTATTACAAAAGCTGAAGTCGCTCAAACCACCCAATCGGGCCACTTCTTCCATCTTCTAGAACTGAAAAATATAAAATCTATGGGCAACTCATTTTTTTCGTACTTTTTTATTGTATAAAATTAGTATTTGTGTTTTTCTATCATCTATTAGTTTAAATGATTAAACATAGGTTGTGATATTTTGTATGTCGAGAGGTGATTATTGTTGTTGGTTTAAACCAAAGCTATAACAAACGAACTAACGCTAATTGTTGCTTAGACTGACTACTTTTCCTAATTAATTGCATACTAAACCCTACTGTTCCTTTTTTACAGTGCTTTCATCGAGGCCACAGTGTGCCATCTATGCAATGTTCTCCACACAAAAGCACTTTTATGAATAAGTAATTCCGATGCCTGGGTGTTTCCTATGAAATTATGCTTTTTTGTTATGTTTTGTTACTGGCGGTGCTTTTTTTAGATTTCACTGCATGAGTTCATGGTTTTATTTAGTAAAGAGCAAATAAACTCTTCTTTGTGTTCTATAACAGTCTTTCAATACCTCCTGATGGCGCACAGCTCCTGTCATGTGCCCTGCACCGTTACTATCTGGGTGATTTGTAAAGCTACGAGTTGATAGATTTTGCAACTTCTGATTCATATTTGAAGTCACCCGCCAAAAGAAATGCGATTGTATATTTTATTGATTGAGACATGGGTTTATGAATGCAGTTGTTGGAGCATGCTCCATGGGACATACTATAGCATCCCTTTTGTTACAAGGTCCTAGACCATGTAACATTAGCCTTAAGACTGTGTCGTAAACAGTGCCTTCCCTCCTCCCAGAAATCCCGTAATGAAAACACAGACAGGCCTAGGTGGGTTGAACAGGTCGGTCACAGTTTATTAATTACATAATCAGAGAAAAGGCAATTACATTTCATAAGGGGCGGCTCGCGCCGAGCTCCTGTCCACGATCGACAGGCGAGTTGGCCAACGAGCAGTTACGATCCTTTGCACTCCTCTGCTTCTTTCGCTGTGACTTAGTAACGTTAACACTGGTTAGTTATATATACATAATCGTTAATTTTTTATTTTTTTTCTGCAGATGTGCAGATTATAGGTTAGGAAAACATATTACTGTGCATGCAAACAATATCTATCAAAGGCTTGACGACCAAAAACCGGGGTTTGGATTAGGTGGAGCCCTGCTCAGTACTTATAGTATTCCTATAATACAATCCTACACTTCTTAAACAAGTAATGGATGCTGCAGGAATCTTGACCAATTTCTGGCCAATACAGGGGTGCTGAAAAAAAGTCAATATGGTGACCACTCTACTGAATCTTCAAAAATTGTGAATTACAAGGTGATACTGAAACGCGTACAACTTCGGCCCAAGGTGGTCGCTAGGCTCATCGTGCCGAGGTTGAAACACATTACTCAGTACAGAATAAGTCAGATGTTCATCACTGTGAAGTTTGCCATCTTCGGTGTTTTTCAGTATAGAGGTAGACATAGCAAATTTTTTTTCAATGCCCCCATATTGGCTGGAGATTGGTTGAGAATGATGTGGATGCTCCGACAATGTGGTTGTTCAAAGCGTAATTCCTGGAAATTAGGAAACAATTGGCAACTATGTGTCATGTTTTAAAACATCAAGGGTTGGGTGGTATAAAGATAATACAACGGGTGATGAAACCATTTACATCTATATTTATACATTGCATACTTGTACATCATTATTTCCAGCCTTCATTTGTATCTAGACTTAATGTTAAAAAGCATCCAGCTTCATCATTAATTATGTATCCCATGTAATTACTCCTTGTTTTTAGTAACACCATCTTTCTTAGAGGCATTCACAGTAGTATAGGTCACTATATTCATACTTTCTTCTTTTAGATTACTTCATCTTGGCACCTAATGTCGCTGGATGTAATCTACGTAATTAGTTATTTATCTTGGTATTTCACTCCTAGATTCATCTTAGTACATGACTTGTGAATAAAGGTCTGCAAGGAATTTTTTGGCTAAAGAAACATGCCATTTAAAATTCATTGTGGTCATATATTGGTGCATTGGAATAACAAAAGGTGTAAAAATTGTGCCGTGGATTTAGTGATGGATGGGTATGTGTGACAGACGAAGATGTGGAATTTCCTATGAAAGAATGATAATAACTAGTGATGGGGGAATAAACAGGCAATCCCGGCATGTGTTGTGGCTGTCGAACAGACATGCAGGTGCGGGGACTTGAATATATGTTTCGAGCATGCCAAAGACACTCGGTAAGCACATAAGCATGCTCATATAACACCTTATCCCAGCACGTTGCTCATCTACTATATAATTGTCTAAGGGTCACTTCCATCTGTCTGTCTGTCTTTCTGTCTGTCTTTCTGTCTGTCTTTCAGTCACGGATATTCATTGGTCGCGGCCTCTGTCTGTCATGGAAATCCAAGTCGCTGATTGGTCGCGGCAAAACAGCTACGACCAATCAGCGACCGGCACAGTCCGGGAAAAATGGCCACTCCTTCCTCCCCGCAGTCAGTGCCCGCTCCATACTCCCCTCCAGTCAGCGCTCACACAGGATTAATGCCAGCGTTAATGGACCGCGGTGTAACGCACTCCATTAACGCAGCTATTAACCCTGTGTGACCAACTTTTTACTATTGATGATGTGTATGCAGCATCAATAGTAAAAAGATCTAATGTTACAAATAATAATTATAAAAAAAAAGGTTATTCTCACCCTCCACCGTCGCGTCCTCTCCTCGGCAGTGCAAGCGGCAGGTTCTGGGGCTAAGGATGCTATGCGAGAAGGACCTTCCATGACATCACGGTCATGTTACCGCAACGTCATCACAGGTCCTGCACTCATCCAAGCCTGGGACCGGAAGCTGCCGCGTGCACTGCACACAGGCGCCAGGACTACAAGGGGCCCTCGGATGGTGAGTATATGTTTATTTTTTATTTGAACTCTTTTTTAACCTGTTACATACGTGTCTGGGCAATATACTACGTGTCTGGGCAATATACTACGTCACTGGGCAATACACTACGTCACTGGGCAATATACTACGTGGCTGTGCTGTATACTACGTGGCTCTGTGCTGTATACTACATCTCTGTGCAATATACTACGTCGCTGGGCAATTTACTACGTAACTGGGCAATATACTATGTGACTGGGCAATATACTATGTGACTGGGCAATATAGTACGTGGCTGGGCAATATACTACGTGACTGGGCAATATACTATGTGACATGGCAATATACTACGTGACTGGGCAATATACTATGTGACTGGGCAATATACTACGTAGCTGGGCAATATACTACATGACTGGGCAATATACTAAGTAGCTGGGCAATATACTTTGTGACTGGGCAATATACTACGTGGCTGGGCAATATACTACGTGGCTGGGCAATATACTACGTAGCTGGGCAATATACTTCGTGACTGGGCAATATACTACATGACTGGGCAATATACTACGTGACTGGGCAATATACTACGTGGCTGGGCAATATACTATGTGACTGGGCAATATACTACGTAGCTGGGCAATATACTACATGACTGGGCAATATACTAAGTAGCTGGGCAATATACTTTGTGACTGGGCAATATACTACGTGACTGGGCAATATACTACGTGGCTGGGCAATATACTACGTAGCTGGGCAATATACTTCGTGACTGGGCAATATACTACGTGGCTGGGCAATATACTACGTGACTGGGCAATATACTACGTAGCTGGGCAATATACTACGTGACTGGGCAATATACTACGTAGCTGGGCAATATACTACGTGATTGGGCAATATACTACGTGGCTGGGCAATATACTACGTAGCTGGGCAATATACTACGTGACTGGGCAATATACTACGTAGCTGGGCAATATACTACGTGACTGGGCAATATACTACGTAGCTGGGCAATATACTACGTGACTGGGCAATATACTACGTAGCTGGGCAATATACTATGTGGCTGGGCAATATACTATGTGGCTGGGCAATATACTACGTGACTGGGCAATATACTACGTGACTGGGCAATATACTATGTGGCTGGGCAATATACTACGTGACTGGGCAATATACTACATGACTGGGCAATATACTACGTGGGCTGTGCAATATACTACGTGGATATGCATATTCTAGAATACCCGATGCGTTAGAATCGGGCCACCATCTAGTCACTAATAATAACCAATCAGACTCTATTAACCTGCAGAAAACTCTTAGACTCATTTTGATTCTTTTAACATTATTACCAGCAGTGACTTAATACTTGAAGGGGTTATACAGGATTAGCAAACATGGCTGCTTTTTTCTATCACGTGTCCACCTGTGCCACATCTGCCTACGTTTTGTGTTTGTTGATTTCACCTCCATAAAAAAATAACTTTAATTACTCTTTAAATATTTAATTATCTTTTGGATTACCATTAATCTTTGTCATATATTACATCAATTTTGTTTTGCATCCTTAACTTTCAAGCACAATTCTGTAATGTTGTTTCAATACCGAGTTCAAGCTCCTTTAGTAGCTGCTTTCAACTGCTGCTCAGCAAAATCCATACACTCTATTCACTCTGTGTATGTGAATTCCCTTTATGAGCCTCTCTGTACTCACCCCTGTTCTCAGACAGGAGAATTCTCTTACTATGTTTTCTTTTTATTATATAGTGATCTTTGCTGAACAGTAGGAGTATAAACTGAGCCTTGAATATTGTGTTGGTTGGGAGAGAAGGAAGCAAAATAAGATAATGAAGTACTGTATTATATTACCACAATGCATAATGTTGCAATGCCTAGAGGATAACAATATTAAAAAAAAGTTGAGATGCTCAGCAATACCACATACAACCTATGTACAGGTGTGGCACTGCAGTAGAAAGCAAATATAATTTTCTAATTTTACATAGCCCCTTTGTGTTGCTCAAAACCCAAGTTGGTCACACGCTTCAAATTCTTTTTATACATATACACTCAGGTAAGAATGTTTCTGGCCACAGGGAGAGGATATTCGGTGACAGAAGCCTCTTATAATGCTGAATTCCAAGAAGAACAAGGCATTTGGCATCTTAAAATTCAACAAGGCTGTTCATCCTTTCTTGAGGCCAGTCAAGCTGTTCCATACAAGCTAGACCTCATATGTCTACAATGCATAGAATATACCATAAGAAGAGGAATTATCTCAACAATGTTTAAGGGTTTGGACCTGATTCTTGAAAAGAATTCTAGATCTTATTACAAGAAGTATGAATCATAAAATTATTGGAGCAACATATTGTTTCCTAATGCAGGAAAAAAAAATTGAACTTCGAGCCCAACGCAGAAAAAAATCCTTGTTTTGGGCAACCCTTTTTTCCTCGTGAATTTGAGGCATATGGAAGATCTTGTAAAGGAGACGATAAGCCACGTAATGCTAAAATAGAATGTCTGCTGAGAATAGACAAAGGATAACTGCAGGGGGGCTATTAAAATGGATGAGTACCTCATCTTTCCTTAGAATTGCTGGCTCTGTGACAGAGGAAAGGGGCTTAGGTATTACTAAGACTATGCTTAAATTCTCCTGCCGTAGGCATATAGCATGTATATTTACCGAAAAAAAAATTGCAAACTCCGCAGGACTTTTGCATTCAGAGTGTACACTTTGTACGGCTCAAGTACTTGCATAAAGCTACAGAGATTTACTGAGCTTCGGGGAATATTATGCTCATCTTGGAAACAAAATATGAAGGTAATACAACAGATTATTTTGTAGCAGAGTGTAAAGTCAGGCAAACCCTTAGTGAATACATGTACTTTATTGTGGCTTGTATCTAGCCTCAGCGTATATACTATATGAGGTTTCTATAAGCTTCTAATGGGCAAAAGATGTCTTCAAAGACCATTCAAGGCATAATCTAGTTGTTCTGTAAATAATAGACCAATGGCTAAGTATTTTATACTCCTGTTTCAGTTTCACAAGGGATTATATACTTATTCTTCTTGGGCTGCAAATCCTCCATACGTTAGTTTGTACATTCTTAGTGTATGTGGACACGTAAATTGAGCGGAAAAGCAAAGCGTTAGAAGTTTAGAGAAGGACTTAGCGAGTTTTCTGTCACAACTCGTTTTTTGAGTCCTGACAGCTCTGGTTCTGCTTTAATTTTAACATGGTTTTTATTTTTGGCCCAGCAAGGGTTAATGTCAGTTTCCTTGCTGGCAGCTACTGTGTTGCTGGTCAGCTGATGTGGGTGGTGAACACTCCCACCATCCTTTAAATAGTCACATGATGCATCAGCTGACTGTTGGTAATAGAGTTTTTCTATGATGACCAGCCTAGGAGTGTGGAGCTCTCTGGTGCCAGTGGGTTATCTGCTATGTCTGTGGAGTTCAGTTTCCTGAGTCTGTGTCCTCTGCTGTTTGGAGCTTGGCGTTGGTGGCGGGAGCTAAATTTCTTGTTCCCCTTTTCTTGTCTGTCTTGTGCTTGTCACTACTCACTATGTTTACACCATCAGCAGTAGTGAGGTTAGCATCCTTGCCGGTGACAGCTAGGGCCTAGGCACGTGATGGCAGCGGGGGGAAGGACCCACATAAGGCATTAGGGAAGCTTAGGGATAGGCACAGGCTGAGTTAGGAGGTGCCCCATCCCTTTTTACCTACTGTTAGGGCCTTCCTCTCCCTTTTTCCATTCCATTGTTGATGTTTGTTGTGCCATCCACTGGACCAACCCTTGTGGGTCGTGACATTTTCATGCAGTTTCTGCTCAGTCCTTGAAAACCTCTGTGTGTACATAGCCTTAGGATGTTATCATACTGATGGCTTTTTTCATACGTTTTTAAAAATGGATTTGCTTCAAAATCCACATCCAAGAATTTTCTAATGTATTTGAAAAAGGGTTTTTATGTTGATTTTGAAACAAATCAAAATCCACATAAAAAAAAATCATGTACATACGCTTAGAAATCCAGAAAAAAAGTCTTGGCTGACTTGACTGATTCATCAAGCAGTTCACTACAGTTTTCTGGTGTAAAACTGCTTCAAAAGTTTTTATGACTTTTGGCCTTTTTATGGGGGTGTAGTTGAGTGTGCTTCACAAATTCATCATAATTAATGCTGCAAAGTTGGTGACGCACAACAGCTGAAAATGACACCAAAATTATTAAGAGGAGCATGACTTCTAATGATTTGGACGCATCTTACTTTAGCTCATGCTTCATCAAGACTGGTGTCTTGATGAAGCATGAGCATAAAACTGGGCACCCCTTTACACTGACCCAGAATGAGCTGAGATAATTAGGTTTTTACATCCAGTATTTCATATCCAAAGTTATATCTCTTAGTTGGCGAGAAATATGTTTAGCTTTATGGGATCTGAGCTAAAGTACCAGAGATCGCCCACTACACAGTGTATGGAGACGTGGTCTTGTGGTTTTATACACTATTTCTTTGGAGGCTGCCGCATGGGTTGCAGGCGCAGCTCTGTGTCCTTCTTTCCCTTCCTAGGCCGAGCCGAGTCTGCTCCTCTCCTCTCTTCCTCTTGGCTCCAACTCCTGACTCTCACTAGCCAGCTTCTCTCTCACTTCCTAACCAAACCCCCAGTTTTACCCAAGTGTGAGGAGTGGCCTAATAGATAGAACCTTTTGCTCCCCCTGGTGGCCGGCGTGTGAAGTGTGTGTGTGTGGCTGTGATACCTGGCAGGGTGAACTCCTTTGGTGCCATCAGACGTAACATCGCTCCCCCTGGTGGAGGAATGACATTTCTGCAACGACCAGGACTCTGGGGCGCTGCAGAAACAGACTGTAAAACATAATGCTTCCTTGCACCATGCATCCCTTGCCTAAGTAATCAGCCGCGCTGGGATTGCATGGCAGTCATAACTTTGGCAATGTGCTGTATGCTATAAAATAAAACATCCCTCTGTACTTGAGAACGTAGAAAATATTTAATAAGAGTAAATTACAAAGTAGATTAATTTTAGAAGCATTTTGCAATTTTGCCAAATTAGGAACGTGAATAAAGCTCTGTAAATTTTCTTTTATATAATTAACCATTGCAAACAGGGTAGAGACAAGGGGTAGACAGAGTAGGCAGCTGCCTAAAGCCTCATTTTGTTGGATGATCACTTATGGATTAAAAAATGCTTTTGTTACATTTTTTCTACGATCCAACTAAACACTGGGAACCAGCTGTTACAATGGTTTAGGTACAGGGTAAGATGAGCGCCTCCATTTAGTATGTCTGAGGGATAAATTAATGAGACGAACTGTGAGGGAAAGTCTTACTTTAGAATTTAAAAAGTAAAAAAAATCACATTTGGCACCGAGAAAACTTGAACCTCTTTATATAACAGAGCCCATTGTGTATCATGTTAATGTTGCTTCAGATTTATTTCAACCAAATTCACCTTCTGGTTTTTGCAGGTAGCATTATTACTTGTCAAATTATGTACTCCATGTTGTTTTTGCTGTTTTTTTGTCCCGTTGGAGTCTTGTTAACACCTCGATGATTTGGTGTCTTTGTTTGTTGTGCTTCTTATGAGCTATAAAGATTTTTCCTCATTACATGAGGCAGTGGTGTTAATGATAGATTAATCAAGTTGACACATAGGTCATAGCTATTAAACCAGTGGCTTCACGCACTGTAATAACACTTATATTGGAATGCTTTGCTCTGATCGCTTTTATTTATATACTTGCTACATTTTTTTCTTTTCTTTAATTTTTTTAAATAATTATTTTAAAGGGAAAGGATCAATTTTAACATTTAAAGTATAGCTTTCATTTTAATTTTATAAATCAATAGTACATGTGAAAATATGAAACTTTGTAATATATCCTAACAGAGAAATCTGCTTCATTCATTCTCAAAATTGTCAATTCACAGTTAAAATTAATATTCAGCTAAGATGTTAAGATTTAGCTAAAATGTTACATTGCTAAGATAGAAAATGATAGTTGGTGCTGATAAGATTCTATGGAGATGGAAGGGAGGAAAAAGAGGGAGGCGCTGTAGAGGCAGAGCTCTTTCCTTTTCCCCCTCTCCACTGAATCTTCTGAGCACCAACTACCATTTGGTATCTCAGTAAAAATCTGTATTCACTGAAGACAGATTTTACCCTTGAATTGAGATTTTTGAAAATAAAAGATCAGTCCTGGTGGAGAAAGAATCAGATTTCTCTGATAAGATATATATTACACAGTTAATAAATAAATTAAAATGACGGTTATTCCTTAACTATAGCATGCAAATTAGTGAGTACTTTTATAAAAAAAAACAAATCTTCTCGCAAAGTAGGCACAAGACCAACCTATTATCTTATTTGTAAAGAGTATCCCAACTCTATCCTGATAGAAGATGTTGGGGAAGAGAAAAATTTAGAAGGCCCATAAGCTGCTCCTAAAGGAATCTGACAGTGGATTTCTCTTCTTCCTGTTGAGAACACATGAATGGTCAGCTGAGCTGAGTGCTTGCATTTATGGAGGAGTCTAGAGAGATAGTTGTCTGCTAAACAACCACTGTCTCGTGTATGGCCAGCTTTACTTTGAAGGCAGTTGACCCTATCTTTGCATTACTTCATATCAGTTGTGACCTCAGTTAATATCCCACAAACCCATGACTACAAGATCTACAAGATACCAAGAAGCTATGGTCCGTGGTTGTGTTCTTGGGAGAGCTATGATCTGCAGTTCTGGTCCCTGGAAAGCTATGATCTGTCATTCTGATCCCTGGAGAACTATGATTTGTGGTTCTGGTCACTGGAGAGCTATGATCTGTAGTTCTGGTCCCTGGAAAGCTATGATCTGTGGTTCTGGTCACTGGAGAGCCATGATCTGTAGTTCTGGTCCCTGGAGAGCTATGATCTGTAGTTCTGGTCCCTGGAGGCTATGATCTGTAGTCCTGGTCTCTGGATAGCTATGATCTATAGTTCTGGTCTCTGGGGAGCTATGATCTGTGGATATGTACCATGTTGTTTCCTTTTTGAACAGTAAACCCTGCATAATCATTTTGACTTAAATACATATAGAAATTACCAATGGCCCCAATGAGTCCTTCATGTCACAGCAAAATCAAAGAAATGAGCAGAAACACATGTTAGTGTAATCGCAGTGTGTAGGTGCACATTCACACTGTGACGATTAAAAAACAGAATTTAAGATAAAAGCAAAATGAGTAGATGCCCCGCAGTAAGTAAATTAATAGTACCGTATTTTCTGGTGTATAAGATGACTGGGCGTATAAGACGACCCCCAACTTTTCCATATAAAATATGGAGTTTGGGATATACTCACAGTATAAGACGGGGGTCATCTTATACGCCCAGTCATCTTATACGGCTTGTGCGGTCCGGATGGTTCCAAGGGTCTGGAGGAGAGGAGACTCTCCTTCAGGCCCTTGGATCCATATTCATGTATAAAAAAAGAAGGACCTTAGATGATGTCGCAGTCGCGTGACCGTGACGTCATCGAAGGTCCGTCGCTCAATGCATCCTTAGGAACGGAGGCCGCCGCTTGCACCGCTGAGAGCCGGGGGCCGTCGGAGGATAAGTATATCACTTTTTTTTTTTTATTCTTTTTTTTACATGAATATGGATCCCAGGGCCTGAAGGAGAGTCTCCTCTCCTCCAGACCCTCGGAACCATCCAGGACTGCTCCCTGCACACGCCGTACCTGGCGTATAAGACGACCCCTGACTCTTGAGATGATTTTCAGGCGTTAAAAAGTTGTCTTATACGCCGGAAAATATGGTAATTGTACGTGACAAATAATACCCTATGTTATTGACATTATATTTATCAAAAGAGTTTAAAAGCCAACTCACTGTGACAAGGTGTACCCAGTAGGGATGGTCCCTAACTCTTGTAGTTCACCTCACTATAAGCCAGCAGGTCTCAAAATAGATGTAGGCAGAGCAGGACCTAGACCTGACCAGACACCTACACGTGGAAAGCTATATAGACAAGATGCACAGCCTATAATAGGGAGCTAGGCCCTTATATATACAAAGTACAAAAAACTAAAGCAAAACTACCATGTCACAACCAAAGAAAAGGACAGAAGCTTTGCGGTGTTAGGATACCTTCAAACAACTTCACATATCTCTGCTTCCTGGACCTTTCTGGGTATGACCTAGGGTCCAATTTCAGATGGACGTATGTTCTGATCTGTGAAAGGACCAAGATACGTGGACTTGCCGTTGGTCTGCTTACCCAAACCAACAACCTCCTGGGAATATACATAGGTTTATATGAGGCTATTGATTTAGGACAGAAGACGTGCAATCGTTCCAGGCATTGTGGTCTATATAAAGGGAAATGGGATGTTGCGATTTATCGCAGTTTTGCTGTTGTGTTAAAATCACAGATTTACAGAGATTTTTTAATGTTGTCATTCGTGTGAGATGGATGTTGGATTAATGTTTGCATGGCTAATTGTGGTTATACACACATGATGATAAGAATGATGAATCAATGACAAAGAGGTGAAGAATAACATATCGTGAATCAATAGCATCAATCCTCCTCACATTTGCCATATTGTAAAGAGACAAATGTAAAATATTGCAGACTGGTGACAGTATTAATCATTTTGACAATGACATTTTAATATGAAGATTTGTAAAACCTTTTATGCTATCATTTTCTGTTTGTAATCTTTCTAATGTGACTTAAATGCCGCGATTAACAAATAGAGATAACAATGTCTGTTCTTATCTTTCAGCTACAAGGATCCATAAAGAGAAAGCTGGAAGATGACAGTTCCCCTGTGTCCTCTGGCATAAACGATATTATATTTTCAAGTGACAACAAACGACTCTGTCTCGATGATGTTACACTTTCAATGGGCCAAACGCAAAGCGCCAGCTCAAGTGTACCCTGCTCTGATTTGCAGCATTCTCCTTTCTCCACCAATCATAGCACTTCATCCATGGGGGTCGGTGGACACCAAGTTCTGCTTGAAAATAGCCACATGAATGGGAGAGGGATGGCTTCACCATTCTCAAACACTGATATGTGTCAGAAAGTAACATACGAAGAAAAAAATCCCAATCTACAATCTGTGGACCAAGAACTTCAGGACCTATTGGAAGAATTAACCAAAATGCCAGATCCATCTCCAAATGACCTGGATCTTGAGAAAATCTTGGCAGGTAAGCCAGATGAGCCACTTGTCATGAGCCATTCTCAACCTAATTTAAGTACAACTCCCAAGCTCTCCCCAACACAATCAACTCATTTGGACAACCATATCTCTGGCAAGGATTTCTCTGGTGGCTGTAGTTCTGCAAATGCTGGATCTCCTCAAATTAGACCTTCATCTGCTGGAACCAACTATCCAATTGCATCATCAAGCAAGCCTGTTCAGTCACCTATTCCTGCAAGTCAGAGTAAGAGTCAGTCACAGGCTATGTTACCTGGATCAATGGCCAACATGTCTGGGACAAACTGGCATGCACAACAGTTGAAACAACTGGCAGCAAGCAAACAAGTACCTCCAGGCAAGCAGCAAGTGCCAACACCTAACTGGCCAACAATATCACCTACAGGTCTCTCTCCACCATACAGACCTGGCTCTTCTCCTCAGCAACCTTTCAGTCCACAAAATGTCATGGTACCCAGTATGAGCACAGGAAATTTACAGGGGAACACTATACAAGGTTCACAAAATGCCATTTTGTCAAGCATGCCTTCAAGCAACAACCCAAGCAACAGACCTTCCCCACCTTATGTGTCCGAAAAGATTGCAAGTCCAGCTCTGAACCAGCAACCCTTCAGCCCTCAAAACTCTATATTACAGAATATTACTACAAGCAACATCCCAGCAAACACTATTAAAAGCCCCCAAAACAACATGGTGCCAAGTATGGCACCTGCCAATCCTGGACCTTCCCCTCCCTATCAACCAGAGAAACTTTCAAGCCCGGCTTTGCATCAACAGCCCTTTAGTCCTCAGAACACATTGATGTCCAGCCTCACCCCAACAGGCAACCAGTCAAGCCTACAGAATTCTCTTTTCAAATCAATGACCACAAACCAGCCAAAAAATATGAACATGATTATGCAGCAGCCTTCCAACGGCTTGCAGTCTGCGATAGTCAACGATAATTCAGGAGGTCACGACCAGTTTTCCTTTAACAACACCAAGCCACTGTCTCATTTTGCACCTGATTCTGCTAACCAGAAAATGAACTTGTCATCAAATTCTGGATCACTTATCCATTATCTGCAGCAGCAGCAGCAGCAGCAGCAGCAACAACAGCAACAACCCCAACATCAGCCTGCAGCAGTGCAGCAGAATCCGCAGGTCGGCAACAATCAGTTTCTCCAACAACAGATAAGACAACTGATGCAGCCTTCAAGGATGCAGAGACAGATGCAGACCAGTGGATTGCCTCCTCAGTCCAGACAGGTAAAGGTTTTTTCTAGGTACAGTGCTGTATTCAAGTCAAAAAGCATTTTGTCATTAAAGAGTGACCGTCATTTAAATTATTATTTCATAACTTAATAGTACACATCAAAATAAGAAACTTTGTTATGTATGTTATCAGAGAAATCTGCTTTTTTTCTCCTCCTGAGTTGTTCATTCATTCTCAATTTATGGTTAAAATCTGTAAAATATATATTCAGTCAAGGCAGGTTTTCCCAGTACTGAGGTTGGAGAAGACAGTTTATCATATAATTTAACAGGCTTCAGCTTAGTCTCGATCCATGGCAACTTGATGGATGAATGATCTGTAGGAAGACCAATCTTGTGCAAGCCTAGATAGGTCCATCAGGATCTTCTCTGCCATTATCTTGATAGTATCAAGCCATTGGGTTGCTGGTCTTCCTCTTCGCAATGTTCCTTCTATTCTTCTGACCATGATGTCCTTCTCCAGTGATTGCTCTCTTTGTATGATGTGTCCAAAGTAGCTTAGTGATCTTTGCTTTGAGTGACATGTGTGGCTTGATTTGTTCCAAAATTGATTTGTTTGTTTTTCATGCCATCTGTGGTTTTAACAACATCCTTCTCCAGCACCATATTTCAAAGGCACCAGATCTTCTTCTTGCTTTTTTCTTTATCGTCTAAGTTTTGCATCTGTTTGTTACCAAAGAAAAGAGCAAACTATGTAAACAGTTAGTGCTCATAAATTTTCTATAGGGAACTCTACATGTCATTTCAAGAAAGCTTTTCGCACAATGTCTGTGTCTGCCTCTAGCCGGACCGTCATCTTCATAGATTTTCAAAAGTACCACCGGTCATCTCCTATTACTGAGATAGGAGGACAAGGAGTGAAGAGCTAGAGGCAGGCACAGCCATTCTGCTGCAAGTTCTCCTGAAAGTTAGTTACAGATCTCTATAGAACTTTTTTGAGCACCAACTGTCTTCTCTTATCTCAGTAATGGGAAAATCTGAAGACAGATTTTAATTGTGATTTGAGAATTTTGAGATTAAAAGATCAGTCCCGGAGTAAAAAGATGCAGATTATTCTGATTAGATATATTACAAAACTTCTTATTTTAACATGCACTATTAATTTATGAAATAAAAACTAAAACAATAGATGCTTTAAATATTATGATCATAGATTTTGTTTCATTTAGCATTTTCTATAAAAGTCTTCAATGACTCAATCTTGCTTTACTTTACAAATGTATGCAGAGTATAATGGAAAATGACCTTGTCTCATGTCCAAGTCTTAATATTTGGGCGATATTCGACGCTTTACACTTTTTGAATGTATTACATTTTTTATGAGAGAATTCTTTTTGCGTTCTTTAGGGCATTTCCACTTTTCCTGTGTCTGCTTTTAAGGAGAAAGAAAAAAATCCACCTAGATGGATATTGAGCACATGAGAAGTTATGCTCATTTTTCCTAGTATTTAACTGGATGTAACAAAGGTCAGGAAGGAAGCATATTTCAGAGAGAGATAAGAATAAGAATAGCTGTGAAACAGGAGGATCATAGGCTAACAGGAAATGCAAGGAAATTCTGGGATAAAGAAAAAGCAATAAATCTAGAAAGATCTGAAACTAATGTATAGTGCATCTCCGGACTGGACGGATCTTGGCATTATGGAGTAGCAATATAAGCAATAGCTATATTGGGGGCTGCAGACAGAAGCAATATAAGCCTGAATCCATGAAATTAAGCTATCCCATAACTGTGTTTGGACAGTTAGGTTCAGTATAATATATAAAACACTGGATGGTGGCCCGATTCTAATGCATCGGGTATTCTAGAATATTTATTTATGTATGTATATAGCAGCCACATAGTATATAGCACAGGCCACGTAGTATATAGGAGCCATGTAGTATATAGCAGACAAATACTACGTGGCCTGTGCTATATACTATGTGGCTGCTATATACATACATATTGTAGAATACACGATGCGTTAATACAGGTCATGCAATATATAACAGTGGCCACGCAGTATATAACACAGCCACATACTATATAACACAGCCCACGCAGTATATAGCAGCCACGCAGCATATAACACAGGCGACGTAGTATATAACACAGGCCACGCAGTAAATAGCAGCCACGTAGTATAGAACACTGCCCACGCAGTATATAACAGTATATAACAGTATATAACAGTATATAACAGTGGCCACGTACTGTAGTATATAGCACGCAGTATAGAACATAGCCCACGTAGTATATAGCACAGCTACATAGTATATAACACTGCCCACATAGTATATAACACTGCCCACATAGTATATAACACTGCCTATGTAGTATATAGCACCACGCGGTATCTAACACAGCCCACGTAGTATACAGCAGTGTGGGCACCATATCTATGTTAAAAAAATAACTAAAATAAAAAATAGTTATATACTCCAATTTCACCTGTCAGAAGTGTAGACTAGTGGCCCTTTTAGAAGAAAAGGTGCGGGGTCTGGAAGAAAGAATAGCAACTTTGAAACTCATCAAAGAGAATGAAGACTTTCTAGACAGAACAGAAGCATCTCTACTGGTCACAGAAGGTGCAAAAAGTGTCAGAGAACCTCCAAAAGCAGATGAGTGGAAGCATGTGACCAAAAGAAGCAAGAAGACCATGGAGAAATCACCAACCACACAACTGAAGAACCGATATCAAATCTTTGTAGAGGATGAAGATGGCACACCTAAGAATGAAGCAATACCAGCAAGCAAAAAAGAAAAGGGCACACAGCAACAAGTGACAGCAAAAAGTACAGCCAAGAAGCAACGAAGAGTGGTGGTGGTGGGAGACTCACTACTGAGAGGCACAGAAGCAGCCATCTGCAGACCGGACATAACTGCAAGAGAAGTATGCTGCCTTCCAGGTGCGATGATCAAGGATGTGACCGATAGGATACCAAAGCTCTTCAGCTCCAAGGACGTCCACCCATTTCTTCTGATACATGTTGGCACCAATGACACGGCAAGGAAGGACCTACCGACAATCTGCAAGGACTTTGAAGAGTTGGGGAAGAAAGTAAAGGAACTGGATGCACAGGTAGTTTTTTCTTCTATCCTTCCAGTAGATGGGCATGGCACCAGGAGATGGAACAGGATCCTTGATGCAAACAACTGGCTAAGACGATGGTGCAGACAACAAGGATTCGGATTCCTGGACCACGGTGTGAATTACTTGTACGATGGACTCCTCGCCAGAGACGGACTACACCTCAACAAACCTGGGAAACACACATTCGCCAGAAGACTCGCTACACTCATCAGGAGGGCGTTAAACTAGAAGAAGAGGGGACGGGAAGAAAAACATTAGACTCGAACAAAGACGACCCAGGAAAACATACTCAGAAGGGAGGTAAGAACATTTCTAAAACAATCCACAGTGAGGAGATTGGAACAAAACAAAATCCTCTAAACTGCATGCTCGCAAACGCCAGAAGCCTGACAAACAAGATGGAAGAACTAGAAGCAGAAATATCTACAGGTAACTTTGACATAGTGGGAATAACCGAGACATGGTTAGATGAAAGCTATGACTGGGCAGTTAACTTACAGGGTTACAGTCTGTTTAGAAAGGATCGTAAAAATCGGAGAGGAGGAGGGGTTTGTCTCTATGTAAAGTCTTGTCTAAAGTCCACTTTAAGGGAGGATATTAGCGAAGGGAATGAGGATGTCGAGTCCATATGGGTTGAAATTCATGGAGGGAAAAATGGTAACAAAATTCTCATTGGGGTCTGTTACAAACCCCCAAATATAACAGAAACCATGGAAAGTCTACTTCTAAAGCAGATAGATGAAGCTGCAACCCATAATGAGGTCCTGGTTATGGGGGACTTTAACTACCCGGATATTAACTGGGAAACAGAAACCTGTGAAACCCATAAAGGCAACAGGTTTCTGCTAATAACCAAGAAAAATTATCTTTCACAATTGGTGCAGAATCCAACCAGAGGAGCAGCACTTTTAGACCTAATACTATCTAATAGACCTGACAGAATAACAAATCTGCAGGTGGTTGGGCATTTAGGAAATAGCGACCACAATATTGTGCAGTTTCACCTGTCTTTCACTAGGGGGACTTGTCAGGGAGTCACAAAAACATTGAACTTTAGGAAGGCAAAGTTTGAACAGCTTAGAGATGCCCTTAATCTGGTAGACTGGGACAATATCCTCAGAAATGAGAATACAGATAATAAATGGGAAATGTTTAAGAACATCCTAAATAGGCAGTGTAAGCGGTTTATACCTTGTGGGAATAAAAGGACTAGAAATAGGAAAAACCCAATGTGGCTAAACAAAGAAGTAAGGCAGGCAATTAACAGTAAAAAGAAAGTATTTGCACTACTAAAGCAGGATGGCACCACTGAAGCTCTAAAAAACTATAGGGAGAAAAATACTTTATCTAAAAAACTAATTAAAGCTGCCAAAAAGGAAACAGAGAAGCACATTGCTAAGGAGAGTAAAACTAATCCCAAACTGTTCTTCAACTATATCAATAGTAAAAGAATAAAAACTGAAAATGTAGGCCCCTTAAAAAATAGTGAGGAAAGAATGGTTGTAGATGACGAGGAAAAAGCTAACATATTAAACACCTTCTTCTCCACGGTATTCACGGTGGAAAATGAAATGCTAGGTGAAATCCCAAGAAACAATGAAAACCCTATATTAAGAGTCACCAATCTAACCCAAGAAGAGGTGCGAAACCGGCTAAATAAGATTAAAATAGATAAATCTCCAGGTCCGGATGGCATACACCCACGAGTACTAAGAGAACTAAGTAATGTAATAGATAAACCATTATTTCTTATTTTTAGTGACTCTATAGCGACAGGGTCTGTTCCACAGGACTGGCGCATAGCAAATGTGGTGCCAATATTCAAAAAGGGCTCTAAAAGTGAACCTGGAAATTATAGGCCAGTAAGTCTAACCTCTATTGTTGGTAAAATATTTGAAGGGTTTCTGAGGGATGTTATTCTGGATTATCTCAATGAGAATAACTGTTTAACTCCATATCAGCATGGGTTTATGAGAAATCGCTCCTGTCAAACCAATCTAATCAGTTTTTATGAAGAGGTAAGCTATAGACTGGACCACGGTGAGTCATTGGACGTGGTATATCTCGATTTTTCCAAAGCGTTTGATACCGTGCCGCACAAGAGGTTGGTACACAAAATGAGAATGCTTGGTCTGGGGGAAAATGTGTGTAAATGGGTTAGTAACTGGCTTAGTGATAGAAAGCAGAGGGTGGTTATAAATGGTATAGTCTCTAACTGGGTCGCTGTGACCAGTGGGGTACCGCAGGGGTCAGTATTGGGACCTGTTCTCTTCAACATATTCATTAATGATCTGGTAGAAGGTTTACACAGTAAAATATCGATATTTGCAGATGATACAAAACTATGTAAAGCAGTTAATACAAGAGAAGATAGTATTCTGCTACAGATGGATCTGGATAAGTTGGAAACTTGGGCTGAAAGGTGGCAGATGAGGTTTAACAATGATAAATGTAAGGTTATACACATGGGAAGAGGGAATCAATATCACCATTACACACTGAACGGGAAACCACTGGGTAAATCTGACAGGGAGAAGGACTTGGGGATCCTAGTTAATGATAAACTTACCTGGAGCAGCCAGTGCCAGGCAGCAGCTGCCAAGGCAAACAGGATCATGGGGTGCATTAAAAGAGGTCTGGATACACATGATGAGAGCATTATACTGCCTCTGTACAAATCCCTAGTTAGACCGCACATGGAGTACTGTGTCCAGTTTTGGGCACCGGTGCTCAGGAAGGATATAATGGAACTAGAGAGAGTACAAAGGAGGGCAACAAAATTAATAAAGGGGATGGGAGAACTACAATACCCAGATAGATTAGCGAAATTAGGATTATTTAGTCTAGAAAAAAGACGACTGAGGGGCGATCTAATAACCATGTATAAGTATATAAGGGGACAATACAAATATCTCGCTGAGGATCTGTTTATACCAAGGAAGGTGACGGGCACGAGGGGGCATTCTTTGCGTCTGGAGGAGAGAAGGTTTTTCCACCAACATAGAAGAGGATTCTTTACTGTTAGGGCAGTGAGAATCTGGAATTGCTTGCCTGAGGAGGTGGTGATGGCGAACTCAGTCGAGGGGTTCAAGAGAGGCCTGGATGTCTTCCTGGAGCAGAACAATATTGTATCATACAATTATTAGGTTCTGTAGAAGTACGTAGATCTGGGGATTTATTATGATGGAATATAGGCTGAACTGGATGGACAAATGTCTTTTTTCGGCCTTACTAACTATGTTACTATGTTACTATGTTACTATGTTACTCACCCCTGGGATCCAGCGAAGCTCCGGCGTTACGCGCACAGGTGCCGCCATCTTCTGTTCACAGGATGCATTGCGAAATTACCCAGATGACTTAGCGGTCTCGCGAGACCGCTAAATCTTCTGGGTAATTTCGCAATGCATCGCCGGGAACGGAAGATGGCAGGCGCGTGCAGCTCGGTGGACTACGGAGGGTAAGAATAGCAGGTTTTTTGTTTTTTTTATTATTTTTAACATTACATTTTTTTACTATTGATGCCGCATAGGCAGCATCAATAGTAAAAAGTTGGGGACACACAGGGTTAATAGCAGCGGTTACGGAGTGCGTTACCCGCGGCATAACGTGGTCCGTTACCGCCGGCATTAACCCTGTGTGAGCGGTGACTGGAGGGGAGTATGCGGGTGCCGGGCACTGACTGCGGGGAGTAAGAAGCGGCCATTTTCTTCTGGACTGTGCCCGTCGCTGATTGGTCGTTGCTGTTTTGCCGCGACAAATCAGCGACTTGGATTTCCATGACAGACAGAGGCCGCGACCAATGAATATCCGTGACAGACAGACAGAAGGACAGATGGAAGTGACCCTTAGACAATTATATAGTAGATCTTTTACAGGGAACCTGTCATCTAGTTTTCCCAATATAAAGTACTGCCATCGCCTTTAAGCCTTCTTTTAGCGTGTGCCAATAAGTTGTGTGTAAGTCACCAATCCCCTCTGCATAGTAAAAAAAGTAATTTTATTACACCCACATACTGTGCCATCCGGTTTAATGGGTGTCTCTCATCTTGATCTGGCACCTCTTCTCTTCCCACAATCATCCTCTTCCTTCCCTACTTCATGTGGATGACGAGTCCAACGTCATCCACACAGTGTTCCCCATCGCGCTCCTGCACAGGTGCACTTCTCTCTCTCCTGCCGAGGGCAAAGCAAAGTACTGTAGTGTGCATGCGCCAGTTATGCTTCCAAGTCAACGGCATTCTTTGGCCTTTACTGGCACATGCACATTACCGTACTTTAGTCTGCCCTCAGCAGGGCAGAGAGCAGTGTGTCTGTGGTGGAACGTGATGGGGGACACTATATGGATGATGTAGGACTTGTCATCCACATGAAGCAGGGCGGGAGGACGGCGATTGTGGGAAGAGAAGAGATGCCCGATCAAGACTAGAGACATTGGACTGGACCGCACCTTCTGTGGGTATAATAAAGGCTCTTTTTTGTGCTATGCGGAGGAGATTGGGGACAGCTATACAACATACTATAATGCTGTAACAGATGGCTTAAAGGTGCTGGCTGTACTTTATATTGGGAAAAACTGGTGACCGGTTCCCTTTAATAGTTAGCTAAAATAACATCAAGAATATAATAAATATAAGTATAAAATATAGTTATTAACAATAAATTACACGTTTATTAACAATAAATATTCTATTACAATACATGAGATAAACATACATAACAATGATCATAAAAAGTTGGTCCTTGAAAGGGTTATTTGGGGCTTCTCGGAAGGTGAGTGGCGTTGATGGCCTCTGATGTGCGCTGACCTGTCAGGAAACATGCATGTTTCGTAGGTGTCATGTAACTTTCTTATTTATTCAAATAGGGAACCTGCATGATACCTGCCAATCATGTTCACATACCAACAGATATGTGCAGCCGCAATGTCATCACCTACTGGTGCGGAAGTGAGCAGTGGCGGACAAGCCCTATAGCCTGTGCTCATGTAGACTTAGTATTCATCCTTTGCATCGCTGAAGCCATTGCCTTACCCTCAGCCCAAACATCATCTGCTCATTGCATATATGCTATGCTCGTATAGGTCTTCCAGGGGTTTGTGTACTTGCCAAAGTAAATAAATGTCTTTCGTAAAGTTCCACCCATGCCGAAATAGAGAATATAGTGTTAATGAAGTACTGTAGTTCTGTGGTTGTTCCTCTACATCCCCTGTTGTAATTCGAGGAGTGCGCTAAATACCACTCCATGGCCCTAATGTTGGTACTATCAGTTTTGACCTTCAATATACTTATCCTCACCATAGCGTTCCGCAAGCCCTTTTGTTAGCTGGCTTCTCTTTATTTTCCTCTAGTCATATTGGATCTTATTAATTAAACTGCCCAATTATGTGAAATGGTTCATTATTTCCAATAAAGAGATCTAGTGCAATTTAGGACTGGAACTAAAGCTGCACAGCATTTTTCCCATATAATGGAAAGAGGTGCAGCTTGTGTACTGAGAAGGAATGTGGATGGCTGCCAGTTGGAGTAGGAACACAAAGACATGAAATTTGATCTTTGTAGCAAACAGTGGAGCAGAGGGAAAGGCACAGCTGTTGTGACATAAACCCACAAGAACAGTCGTTTAGGTACTCTTTATATTTTAAGAAAAGACTCTTAAAAGACATTAAACTTTTCAGAAGACAAAGGAATGTGCCAATAGGAACCTGTGAAACAAACACTTGGATGCTTAGGGCAATGGATGAGCAATTGTTTTTTTATATATTTTTTTTTCACCTGAGACCCTTAGAGTTTATCAACTATTGGATGGAAAATCAAATGTGTCACTATACTAGAGAACCAGAGGAAGCAGTAAAGAGTGGATCACAAAACACATTTGGGAATGCACAAATTGCAGCCATTTTTTAAAGTGGCAACCCAACATTAATATATTTGCAGTCCAAAAAGAAAAAGGAATAATAATAATATAATAATAATAATTTTTATTTATATAGCGCCAACATATTCCGCAGCGCTTTACAAATTATAGAGGGGACTTGTACATACAATAGACATTACAGCATAACAGAAATACAGTTCAAAACAGATATCAAGAGGAGTGAGGGCCCTGCTCGTAAGCTTACAAACTATGAGGAAAAGGGGAGACACGAGAGGTGGATGGTAACAATTGCTATAGTTATTCGGACCAGCCATAGTGTAAGGCTTGGGTGTTCATGTAAAGCTGCATGAACCAGTTAATTAATTTTTTTTTTTTTTTTTTTAATATAGGCCACACAGGGATCGTTAGGTTAATGCATTGAGGCGGTAGGCCAGTCTGAACAAATGAGTTTTTAGGGCACGCTTAAAACTGTGGGGATTGGGGATTAATCGTATTATCCTAGGTAGTGCATTCCAAAGAATCGGCGCAGCACGTGTAAAGTCTTGGAGACGGGAGTGGGAGGTTCTGATTATTGAGGATGCTAACCTGAGGTCATCAGCGGAGCGGAGGGCACGGGTAGGGTGGTAGACTGAGACCAGAGAGGAGATGTAGGGTGGTGCTGAGCCATGGAGTGCTTTGTGGATGAGGGTAGTAGTTTTGTACTGGATTCTTGAGTGGATGGGTAACCAGTGTAATGACTGGCACAAGGTAGAGGCATCGGTGTAACGGTTGGTGAGGAATATGATCCTGGCAGCAGCATTCAGGACAGATTGGAGCGGGGAGAGTTTGGTAAGAGGGAGGCCGATTAGTAGAGAGTTACAATAGTCCAGACGAGAATGAATAAGTGAAACAGTAAGAGTTTTTGCAGAGTCGAAAGTAAGAAAAGGGCGAATTCTAGAAATGTTTTTGAGATGCAGGTAAGAAGAGCGAGCCAGTGATCGGATGTGGGGGGTGAATGAAAGGTCAGAATCAAGGATGACCCCAAGGCAGCGGGCATGTTGCTTTGGAGTAATGGTGGAACCGCAAACGGAGATGGCAATGTCAGGCAAAGGTAGGTTAGTAGAGGGAGAAAACACGAGGAGTTCAGTTTTTGACAGGTTTAGTTTCAGATAGAGGGAGGACATGATGCTAGAGACAGCGGTAAGACAATCACTGGTGTTTTCTAATAAGGCAGGCGTGAGATCAGGAGAAGAAGTGTATAGTTGGGTGTCGTCAGCATAGAGATGGTACTGGAAGCCAAATCTACTGATTGTTTGTCCAATGGGGGCAGTATACAAAGAGAAGAGGAGGGGGCCTAGGACTGATCCTTGAGGAACCCCAACAGTAAGGGGAAGGTGAGAGGAGGAGGAACCAGCGAAACATACAGTGAAGGATCGGTCAGAGAGATAGGAGGAGAACCAGGAGAGAACGGTGTCCTTGAGGCCGATGGAGCGGAGCATAGTGAGGAGGAGCTGATGATCCACAGTATCAAATGCTGCAGAGAGATCCAAGAGAATTAGCATGGAGTAGTGACCATTAGATTTAGCTGTTAGTAGGTCATTAGAGACTTTAGTGAGGGCAGTTTCAGTAGAGTGTAAAGAGCGGAAACCAGATTGAAGAGGGTCGAGAAGAGAGTTATCTGAGAGATAGCGGGTAAGACGGGAGTGGACCAGGCGTTCGAGGAGTTTAGAGATGAAGGGAAGATTAGAGACAGGTCTATAATTAGCGGCACAGTTTTGGTCGAGGGATGGTTTTTTAAGTAATGGATGTATGATGGCATGCTTAAATGAGGAGGGAAAAATACCGGAAGTGAGGGAAAGGTTGAATATTTTTGTTAGGTGAGAGGTGACAGCCGGGGAAAGGGACTGGAGGAAATGTGACGGAATGGGGTCACTGGTGCAAGTGGTCGGGCGAGAAGATGCAAGGAGCCTGCTTACTTCTTCTTCTGTAACTGGTTCAAAGTCAGAGAGTGAACTAGATGCAGTGGGGGAGGGAGGACAGTGCATGGTATGAAGAGATTGGGAGATGATTTCCTGTCGAATATGGTCAATTTTTTCTTTGAAGTAATTGGCCAGATTGTCAGCACGGAGATCCGTGGTTGGGGCCTGCGCTCTTGGGTTGAGTAGGGACTGGAACGTGTCAAAGAGACGTTTAGGGTTATTGGACAGGGAGGTGATGAGGGTGTTGAAGTAGGTTTGTTTGGAGAGGTGAAGGGCAGAATTGTATGTCTTTAGCATGAACTTATAATGGATGAAATCTTCGGGTAGATTAGATTTTCTCCACAGACGTTCTGCGCACCTGGAGCACCGCTGCAGGAAACGTGTTTGCAGCGTGTGCCACGGTTGTTGCCGTCTGTGCCGAGTTGTTTTATGTATAGGAGGAGCAGCTTCATCCAGGGCACTTTGCAGGGTTTCATTGTAATGCTTCAGAGCAGAATCAGGACATGAGATGGAGGAGATTGGGGCCAATGAGGACTGCAAGTTCTTCATAAGTTCCTGGGTGTTAATGGCCTGTATGTTTCTATAAGTGTGGAAAGTGGGGGTGACCTGAGCGGGATGGCAGTTCTTGATAGAGAATGAAAGAAGGTGGTGGTCAGAGAGTGGGAGAGGGGAGTTTGTGAAATCATCCACTGAGCAAAGCCGGGAGAAGACCAAGTCAAGGGAGTTTCCATCTTCATGTGTTGGCGAGTTAGTATGCTGCGAGAGGCCGAAAGAGGAGGTTAGAGCCAAAAGGTGAGAAGCAGATGGGGAGAGGGGAGAGGCAATAGGGATGTTGAAATCACCCATGATAAGGGTGGGGGTGTCACAGGAAAGAAAGTGTGGAAGCCAGGAATAACGAGGGCACTCACCAGTCTTCTTATTGTGCAATAATCGCTTACTTTATTAATGTGACATCTAAAAATTCAAGGTCGGGCTACCGATGGAGCCGAAGCTCAGGTGAGCAGGGGGGAGTGGAGACGACGGCCGTTTCGCGCTGTGCTTGCGCTTCTGACCTGTAGAAGCGCAAGCACAGCGCGAAACGGCCGTCGTCTCCACTCCCCCCTGCTCACCTGAGCTTCGGCTCCATCGGTAGCCCGACCTTGAATTTTTAGATGTCACATTAATAAAGTAAGCGATTATTGCACAATTAGAAGACTGGTGAGTGCCCTCGTTATTCCTTTTTCTTTTTGGACTGCATAGTTGGACTTGTTTCATATGCGAGGAGCACCCGAGGTGTGCGATGTGGCAGCAAAGGTTAACCCATTTAAGCACTGAAGTGTGAATTTACCACTTGGCTTGAGATTTTGAAGGCTGTGCCGCCCCATTTACCTTTCCATAGATAATTAATATATTTGGTTCAGATCTTTAATTCACTTCTCACAACCGATCACTCGCCCGCTGTTAGGTGTCGAGTTCCCACCGCTGCAGAGAGGGAATCTCAAACCATGTCCACTGCTGTCTCCCATTCTCCTCCAGCCACAGTGGAACCTGCTCAGCAGAAACGTTGATCCCTGCGTCTGGCTCAAGCTGATACTGTGCACTTGGGTACTGCTGCCTTTCCAGGCTCTGCCTTTGTAGCCAGAACTGTTCAGCAGCGAGCGGGCATTTTAGGGACTAAGTCCTGCTTTTCCTACACTGAGCATGCCCACGGGACGACCTCCCATTGGAGGTCGGGGGTCACATGCTCAGGTCCTGTTGTGGCTCCTATTGGACCATCAGGAAGGTCCCGGAGCGCTACTGCTATAAAAGGTTTGCATGGCCACTCGGCCATGCGCTAGTGTAAACTTATTTGTGTGTGTGGATAAATGCCTGTCGATGGATGAAAGCTCTGAATCATTCCCATCCCTAGTGTTGCTGCCTGCTCGCGAATGATATAGCTACCTTGCGCCCGACAGTGCTATCCTGCACAATTGCACAAGTTGCTAATCGAGTTATCAGCGACCGCCAGAGCGCCGCTGTGCGCAGATAGTGCGCTTTCCTAGCCCTACTTAGGATGGTTAGTGGTGTCTGCCAGAGTGGCGCTGCATGCACTCCTGTGTGAAAAATATTTACTTTAGTTTCCCTGGCACCACAGTAGCGGTGTTGAGTGCAAGAGATCTTGAGAGACTCTTACCCTGAGTCGTGGGGCAGAGTTCTGTGTCGCCTTGCTTGCGCTCTCTGTGCGGTATCGCGGCCCTGTAACGCAACAGGGTTCGCTTCCTTCATACCGCGTGAAGCTAACCCGTGTGTGTACTCACATTATACCACCATATAGTCCGTCATTACCAAGCAGCAGGTGTCTTAGCTGCAAGGTGGACCCTGGATTGCGAACGCACCTTATATCATCTAAATTATTATTTAGTGCGTTCCGCCAGTCCTAACATTACACTAGCGCCAGGGTCTGGCTTGTAATGGCATATGAACAGCGTCTACACCGGTACATCCAGCAGCTGGAAGGTAGGTTGGCGGCTCTTGAGCGTACAACCTCGGCTGTGGATGTTACCGCGGGCGCTGTTCAGGCTGCGAGCGTAGCTGCAGCCAGTTTGTCCACTGCCACCCCTGCTCCGACCTTATCCCACCTCCCGCTACCTGATAAGTTTACTGGTGACAGTAAGCTGTATCGGGGATTCGTGAGTCAGTGTGCCATACACCTTGACCTCCTGGCTGCACGTTTTTCCATGGAGCAGGCTAAGGTGGGATTTATTCTATCCCTGTTGTCGGGCAGGGCGCTGGAGTGGGCAAAGCCGCTGTGGGAGCGTGACGATCATGTGGTGCAGAGTGCTTCAAGGTTTCTGGACTCTCTGAGACAGGTCTTTTTGGGACCTCGTGTCACCCAAGATTCAGCGCTCCAACTGCTGGCTTTGACACAGGGTTCATCCATGGTCAGTCATTTTTCTGTTCACTTCCGGACTTTGGCATCGGAGCTGGAGTGGCTGGATAAAGTCCTTATCCTTGTGTTCTGGAGAGGACTGGCTGACCATATGAAGGACGTCTTGGCCACTAGGAAGATTCCCGCCACACTGGAGGAGCTGATAGCCATATCCACTCGCATTGACCTCTTTGCTAGCCCAACCAGTGACCGTAAGAGTGGTGAATAGGTCGTCACTGCCCTCTTGTCATTCCTGAGGGAATGGACGAGATTCTGCTAGGGATACCTTGCTTGCGTTACCACTCTCCACATATAGAGTGGTCCTCTGGGAGAATTCTGGGATGGAGTAAATCTTGTGAGGGCAGATGTCTGAGGGAGTGCGTTCAGGTTGCCACAACAGAGGTACCCGCAGATCTTACCTCTCTCCCCAAACATTATTGGTCTTATGCGGATGTATTCTCCAAGAGAGCTGCAGAGACTCTTCCACCTCACTGCCCCTATGACTATCCTTATTGATCTCTTGCCTGGGTCAGAGCCTCCCCGGGGACGAGTCTATCCCCTGTCTCTCCCGAAGACGGAGGCAATATCACTATACATCCAGGAAAATCTGGCAAGAGGATTCATTAGGAAGTCAGTGTCACCTGCGGGGGCGGAGTTCTTCTTTGTGCAAAAGAAGAACGGAGAATTGCGTCCATGTATTGACTACCGGGGTCTTAACGCCATCACTGTTAAGAATAAGTACCCTCTGCCTTTGATATATGAGCTCTTCGATAGACTACGAGGGGCGAGGGTATTTACTAAGTTAGATCTGTGGGGTGCTTACAGCCTAATTCGCATCCGTGAGGGGGATGAATGAAAGACGGCTTTTAATACCAGGGATGGGCACTATGAGTATCTGGTGATGCCCTTTGGGCTCTGTAATGCCCCAGCCGTCTTCCAAGACTTTGTGAATGACATCTTCCGGGATATGCTCTCCACCTCGGTGGTAGTCTATCTGAATGATATTCTCATCTACTCTCCAGATATAGATACCCACCGGAGAGATGTTTGCAGAGTCTTCGACCTCCTACGGGCAAACTCCCTCTATGCCAAGTTGGAGAAGTGTCTCTTTGAGCAGGAGTCCTTGCCTTTCCTGGGCTATATCATCTCAGCCTGGGGATTAGCTATGGATCCTGCCAAGCTACAAGCAGTGATGGACTGGCAGGAACCTCATTCTCTCAAAGCGGTGCAGCGCTTTATGGGGTTCATTAATTATGATTGCCATTTCATTCCCCACTTCTACACTTTGGTAGCTCCCTTGGTAGCCCTCACCAAGAAAGGTGCAAATCCCAAATTGTGGTCGGCGGAGTTCTCCAAGGCCTTCTTATCTGTTAAGTCCCATTTTGCTAGCACTCCTATTCTGCATTGTCCCGATGTAGATAAGCCGTTCATTATTGAAGTGGATGCCTCATCTGTCGGTGCTGGAGCGGTCCTCTTCCAAAAGGACGCTCAAGGTCAGAAGCATCCTTGCTTCTTCTACTCCAAGACCTTCACTCCGGCGGAGAGGAATTATTCCATCGCAGGCTCTATACCACAGAAGGCAATACCACCGGACTTATCCCCCTGAGACACTGGCTGTGTCCACCTATATCTATGACCTTAATGAAAACCCATAATCTTTCGGGTCCACTAGCTTCCATTCATGATCAAATATTGTGACTGATGAAAGTCCGGCTGTAGGACCGAAACGTTTCTTCTGTTATTTACTGTGGACACCATTAAATCACTTTATCTGATTAAGTTAAGTCTGAGTGCCGAGTTTTTTGCTATTGTTTGTCAAACATGTCTTCCGCTTACTCAGTGTGCCTGATAAGATTGTCAGTGACCGGGGTCCCCAGTTTGCGTCTCGGTTCTGGAGAGAGCTTTATCGCCTACTTAGTGTTGAGCTGAATCTCTCTTCAGCGTACCATCCCGAGACGAATGAGTTGGTAGAGAGGGCCAACCAGACTCTGGTCACATACCTACAACATTTTGTCTCGGCCAGGCAGCATAACTGGGCATCCCTGCTACTGTGGGCGGAGTTTGCCTTGAACAACGCCATAGCCGACTCCACTGGGCAGACCCCATTCCTCCTTAATTACGGCCAGCATCCGCGGGTTCCTGTGCCCATGCCCGTGTCTTCTGCCGACTCTAGGGTGGAAGACTGGGCAGTGGGTTTGTCCATGGACGAGTATGAGGTGAATTCTATCTTGGGGTTCAAGGTGGTACGTGGCAAAAAGTACTATCTGGTGGACAGGAAGGGTCATGGCCCAGAGGACAGAACCTGGGAAGCACATTGGGGCTCCGCTGCTCATTGCAGCCTTTGAACGTAGCGAGGCACAAGGAGGGGGGGTAATGTTAGGTGTCGAGTTCCTGCCGCTACACAGGGGGAATCTCGAACCATGTCCACTGCGGTCTCCCATTCTCCTCCAGCCACAGTAGAGTCTGCTCAGTGGAGACGTCGATCCCAGCATCTGGCTCAAGCTGATACTGTGCACTTGGGTACTGCTGCCTTTCCAGGCTCTGCCTTTGTAGCCAGAACTGTTCAGCAGCGAGCAGGCATTTCAGGCACTAAGTCCTGCTTTTCCCACACTTAGCATGCCCACGGGACGACCTCCCATTGGAGGTCGGGGGTCACATGCGCAGGTCCTGTTGCGGCTCCTATTGGACCATCAGGAAGGTCCCGGAGCACTACTGCTATAAAAGGTTTGCATGGCCACTCGACCATGCGCTAGTGTAAACTTATTAACTTGTTTGTGTGTGTGGATGAATGCCTGTCGATGGATGAAAGCTCTGAATCATTCCCATCCCTAGTGTTGCTGCCTGCTCGCAAATGATATAGCTACCTTGCGCCCGACAGTGCTATCCTGCACAATTGCACAAGTTGCTAATCGAGTTACCAGCGACCGCCAGAGCAGATAGTGCTCTTTCCTAGCCCTTCTTAGGGTGATAAGTGGTGTCCGCCAGAGTGGCGCTGCATGCACTCCTGTGTGGAAAATACTTACATTAGTTTCCCTGGTACCACAGTAGCGGTGTTGAGCCCAAGAGATCTAGAGGGACTCTTACCCTGAGTCTTGGGGCAGAGTTCTGTGTCGCCTTCCTTGCGCTCTCTGTGCGGTATTGCGGCTGTGACGCAACAGAGTTTGCTTCCTTTATACCGAGTGAAGCTAACCCGTGTAATTACTCACATTATACCGCCATATAGTCCGTCATTACCAAGCTGCAGGTGTCTTAGCTGCACGGTGGACCCCTGTCTGCGAACGCACCTTATATCATCTCCAATTTTTATTTGGTGCGTTCTGCCAGTCCTAACATCCGCTCATGTCACCTACTCCTCAAAACCATCCTTAGAATTCAACCTTTGACTAGGCAAAAATTCTTATTACAGCTTTTATTCATTCTCTTCTGGATTATTGCAACTCTCCTCTAGTCGGTCTCCCTCTTACCAAACTCTCACCTCTCCAATCCATCCTGAATGGAGCAGCCAGGATCATATTGCCTCCTCCCTGTGCCAGCCATTGCACTGGTTGCCCATGCGATACAAAGTTCAATATAAACTTATACCGACCCACAAAGAATTCCACAGCTCAGCACCACCCTTCATCTCTTCCTTCGTCTCTGTCTACCACCCTACCAGTGCCCTCTGTTCTACCAATTACTTAAAAGTAAAATCCTCAATAATCTGAACCTTCTATTCCCGTCTCCAAGACTTCTCGCATGCTGCGCCAATTCTTTGGAATGCACTACCCAGGATAATTTGATTAACTCTCAATACCAACAGTTTTAAGCGTGGCCTAAAAACACATTTCTTTAGACTGGCCTATTGCCCCACCTCACTTATCTAACTATCCCCGTTTTGCCCATACAAAACTTTCTTCAAAATCATGACCCTCGTAGCAGCTAGCACACACCCTCCATGCACTTAATAGCCCTGTGTCTGCACTGTACACATACTGGTCAGTGAGCGGTTCATGCAGCATTATGTGCAGACCTTATTTAGTATATTATGGCTGTATCGTACAATACAATAATTTTTTGCTATTTGCCTTTCGTGTCCCCCACATTTCCCCATAGATTGTAAGCTATGTAGCAGGGCCCACACTCCTTTTGTTATCGAGTTATGTTTATTCTTTAATGTCTTTATTGTCCTTTAAAATTGTAAAGTGCTGCGGAATATGTTGGCGCTATAAAAATTATTATTGCTATTATGTTAGGCAATATTACAGCTAGCAATTCCCGCTTATCTGCTAACAGGTTGACCAGGTTTGTGTTACTATGATATATTGTTGATACGCTTACTAATTTGGAGTTTATAACTAGTAAAAACCGTAAGAAGAATTATTATTTGACGGGAGGAGATTCTAACTCGTAGACCACCATCAGTATAATCTCATGACATGTCCGGGAAAACTTAAAGAGTTAGGTAGGGGGTTGTTTTTGTTTTTGTCATACATTAATAATAAATGTGGAAATAAGAAACTTTGTATTATATCTTAGGAGAGAAATCCACTTCTTTCTACTTCTGGACTCATTATTCATTCTCAAATTTCTCAATTCATGGGTAAAAAGTGTCTTCAGTGAATACAGAGTTCCCATCTCTGAGATATGAGATGACAGTTCTTTCTATGAAACTTGCAGCAGAATGTCCGTGTCTTCCTCAAGCTCCTCCTTCCATTGAATTTAAAAAGCACCAACTGCCATCTCCTACCTCAGTAATAGAAATACCTGTCTTCATTGAATGCAGATTTTACATATTTTACCCAGAAACTGAAAGTGAAATATCAATCCGGGAGGAGAAAGAAGCAGATTTGTCTGATAAGATGTATAACAAATAGCTTATTTTCATCACTACAGTCTAGTACAGCAGGAGTCCTAAGCTCCAACCCACGGTATTGCATCCTCTCCGTAGGAGAGTTTCTGTGCCAATATGGCAGTTACTCAGCTTCCTTTACTACTGACGCCCGCAAACTACCACATGGGGAATTTTCTCTTCTCTCGCTTTCCTTGCTCTATTGCGTTACGTTACCTCTTCTGGCCCAAAACTCCATAGCATCCTGCTTGCCATCCTTCCTCAGGCCCCGATACTTCACACTTTTTTCCCTTTCTATCTCTCTTCCATCTCCGGACAGCTACCCACTTACTTTCAGATGTCTCTCCTCTGCAGGGTCTTACTATCTGCCTCACTAGTCTCCCTCTTGCCACAGAGACACCCACTACATGCAGTTCTGCTAGCTCTCCAGACCTGAGGTCTGCTATATCTGCAAGCTGGGCCCTATCTCTCCAACTACCAGGAAATCATCACCTGTACTTTCACATAGCCCCTCCTATTCCGGGCTAGTCACAACTGTTAACTCTGTATATGCCTACTAACTACCGATCGCTGGGCATAGCACAACCTCATCACATAACAATGTAGAATAATAAATGGGTAAAACAATGCATTATATCAGCACAGATTGTTCCAGGGGTGTGCACAATATCTCTGCTTCCTTACAACCCAAGACAAGTGATTGACTCCAAAGTGAGAGTCATATGGGGTTGTCTTCTGTTGGACATTTGGAGCTTATTGTGTCATAGACTGGGCTATCTGGTACACCAGTCTGATATTGGCACATACAGGTGCTTCTCTTGGGCCCTCTCATTTCCAGGGCCTGGGAGCAATTGCAACCTCTGTACCTATTATAGTTACGCCCCTGGACATAGTATAAATTCTTGATAGTCAAGTTTTACTATTTTACCAAACAAATGAAAATACATAGGTACATACCTGGAAATTTCCCTAAAGTGGACGTGTCACCATATTTCACAATACAATCTGCATACAATATTAAAAATATCTCTTAGTCTTAAAGAGGCTGGTGTACTTACTTTGAAAACCCATAGAAAATGGCTTTATATTCTGGATATTAAAAAAAAAACATTCTAAAAGTCCAGAAGGAGGTGGATTCATAAAATTCTAATTTTAATATTAGGCAGGGAAACTTTAAAAAAAGGATTATACAGCTCTTCTGTCATGGATTATCAAAATAAATATCACAGCCTCATCAGGTTTAAGAGATCTTTTTAATAATGTATACAATTTGGATTGTAAATTTTGGTGACAAGATACCCTTTAAAATTTAATTTTCGTAATAGTCATATTTCAATCTGTTAATCATAAAGTTTTACCCATAGAAAGTGTAGTCTTTAAATGCTTCATCAAAATTAAAATACCATAAGGAAATACAATTGGCCACAGCTTTTATCATGCCTTTCTAAATGTTTTTTTTTTTTTAATCAAGTGCACAAAATGATTTAATTTCCATCAAATATGAAAAGCAGCTGCCATGAGAATGTGCATGACTGAAATGAAGATGATTAAACAGCGTTCGTCAAAGAAGTCGAAGCAAGCAAAATCCTAAAATAACACTAGAAGCTATTTATACAATAAGATTATTTTGATGTGGAGTCAATGGAGCTTGATGGGTGCCAGATCATCAGATTTTCTGGATTATTAGACGATCTTAGATAAGTATATAATAACAAAATACGCTGTTTTAGATTATTTTTCTCTTATTTTTTTCTGCACCTGTTCTAGAGGAATTTTATATCACTTTGCAGTTGTGAAAATAAGTGCCAGATAATCAGATTTTGAGGAGTACTGAATTCTGAAGTAAAGAAATTTCATATATACACTGTTTTGGCCACACATTTTGAGACTGACACAAATTTTATTTTTCACAAAATTTGCTGCTTCAGTGTTTTGAGATCTTTTAATCAGATTCAGTTTCTATGGTTAACGAAATTAAATGAAAATCATTTCATAAATTCTTAAACTTTTTGATGAAAAACTCATCAAGTTTATGCAAAGACTCAATATCTAGAGAGTTTACCCCTATTTTTCCTTCTTTTTCAAGATCTGGCATGCTAGATATAAGTTTCTGGGCAAAATCCTGACTAGTGGCAACCCATTCCTACCTAATCAGTTATTTGGGGTTTATCGCAGTTTTTGGGTTTTTGTATTTCTTCACACTTGAGTATTGACCACAGGTTCTCAATGGAATTGAGGTCTGTGATGGTTCCTTGCCAAAATTTCAATGCTTTCTTCACCAAACCACTTCGTTATCACTTTTGCCTTGTGACATTAAGTTTCATCATGCTGGAACAAACACTGTTTATCACCAAATTGCCCTCGGATCATTGGGAGAAGTTGTTCTTGGAGGATATTTAGATGTCGTTCTTTGTTCATGGTAGTGTTCTTAGGCAAACTCCATTGGATGAAAAGCCCCCACACATGAATGGCCAAGATATTTTACTGGTGACAAGACTCATGGTAGCGGATGTTTTAGGTTGTCATTATGATTTTAATAGAGAAAGCACAGTATTTTGGCAGTAAATGGCTTCACCCAATCAATAACCATGAGTGGAGAAAAAGTTTTGGTGTTATCATTCATATTCTCTGAAAAAAGGCCAAGAAAGCAAAAATTCTGCCGGGGTATGCAGACTTTTGAGCACAATTGTAAGTCTCGCAAGGCACTTATCCTACTCATTACACCTGCTCCAGATGCTTCCTCCTTGTGATGGTTTCCAGTTGCATAAAATCACACCACAAGTTATTTCAATTTTTTTTTGCTTATTTTGTTCCACTGTGGCTGACACTCTTGAAAGCTAATATTTCAGTGAATTTATTTAAATGCAATAATAAGACATAATGTCAAGCTGGCAGAGTGCAAACTAGTATCTCTTTATTTTATTTATGGGAGTGCCGAGCACTTGGAAATGTCTCCATAGGCTGTAGGCTTAAAGAGATCAGTCAGCCCTATCAGCCGCCAGGTGCTTACTGTGACCCTGCTGGCAATGTCTTCTGCTCCACCTCCAGATTATGAGTTTATTTCTGACTTTTTTCCTTTGATATGGACTACGGCTTGGCCTTATGCTGCTGATTACATTTTTGTGCTTTCCTGGCTCCTGTTCTTACACTGTCTTTAGACCTTGCCGCTATTCCAAACAACTATCATTGATTACAGATTACACAGAGAGCTGCAACCAGCTTGAGAAGGTTAAATTATTTTTATGGTGCACCTGATCATGACTAACTTTACAACCAAATGGTATATACACTGCTCAAAAAAATAAAGGGAACACTAAAAACAACAGAATATAACTCCAAGTAAATCAATCTTCTGTGAAATCAAACTGTCCACTTAGGATGCAGCACTGTTTGATAATCAATTTCACATGCTGTTGTGCAAATGGACTAGACAACAGATGAATATTATTGGCAATTATCAAGACACACTCAATAAAGGAGTGGTTCTGCAGGTGGGGACCACAGACCACATCTCAGTACCAATGCTTTCTGGCTGATGTTTTTGTCACTTTTGAATGTTGGTTGTGCTTTCACATTCGTGGTAGCATGAGACGGACTCTACAACCCACACAAGTGGCTCAGGTAGTGCAGCTCATCCGGGATGGCACATCCATGCAAGCTGTGGCAAGAAGGTTTGCTGTGTCTGTCCGCGTAGTGTCCAGAGGCTGGAGGCACTACCAGGAGACAGGCCAGTACACCAGAAGACATGGAGGGGGCCATAGGAGGGCAACAACCCAGTAGCAGGACCGCTACCTCAGCCTTTGTGCAAGGAGGAACAGGAGGAGCACTGCAAAATGACCTCCAGCAGGCCACAAATGTGCATGTGTCTGCACAAACATTGAAACCGACTCCATGAGGATGGTCTGAGTGCCTGACGTCCACAGATGAGAGTTGTGCTTACAGCCCAGCACCATGCAAGATGCTTTGCATTTGCCACAGAACACCAGGATTGGCTAATTCACCACTGGCGCCCTGTGCTCTTCACAGATGAAAGCAGGTTCACACTGAGCACATGTGAAAGATGAGACAGAGTCTGGTGACGCCGTGGAGAACCTTCTGCTGCCTGCAACATCTTTCAGCATGACCGGTTTGGCAGTGGGTCAGTAATGGTGTGGGGTGGCATTTCTTTGGAGGGCCGCACAGCCCACCATGTGCTTGCCAGAGATAGCCTGACAGCCATTAGGTACCGAGATGAGATCCTCAGACCCCTTGTGAGACAATATGCTGATGCAGTTGGCCATGGGTTCCTCCTAATGCAGGACAATGCCAGACATCATGTGGCTATAGTGTCAGCAATTCCTGGAAGATGAAGGCATTAAAGCTATGGACTGGCCCGCCCGTTCCCCAGACATGAATCCAATTGAACACATCTGGAACATCATGTCTCACGCCATTCACCAACGTCACGTTGCATCACAGACTGTCCAGGAGTTGGCAGATGCTTTAGTCCAGGTCTGGGAGGACATCCGTCAGGAGACCATCCGCCGCCTCATCAGGAGAATGCCCAGGCATTGTAGGGAGGTCTTACAGGCACGTGGAGGCCACACACACTACTGAGCAGTGAGCATCATTTCCTTGTCTTGAGGCATTTCCACTGAAGTTGGATCAGCCTGTAACTTCACTTTCCACTTTGATTTTGATCATCATTCCAACTCCAGACCTCCGTGGGATATTAGTTGCGATTTACATTGATAATTTTAGGTTTTATTGTTCTCAAAACATTCCACTATGTATTGAATAAAGATTTACAACTGGAATATTTCATTCAGTGATATCTAGGATTTGGGATTTTAGCATTCCCTTTATTTTTTTGAGCTGTTTATTAATGTTTTGTTTGGGTGAACAGTCTGTGCAGGTTATGCAATACAGGCTAGTGCCAGAAAAATAAGCGATTTTTACCATCTACTAAATTGCCAAAATTCCTATAGTTCACAATTTAAACATAAATTCCCGTAAAGACATTGCCAGTTTCATGAAGAATCTGCTGTTGAGCTATTTTAGAGGGTTTCTAAGATAAGGGAGAGCTTCTAAGAAGGCTTATGATGATTCAATATACAATATGGGTCTTTTTATTATCCCTTAATGTTTTAAATTTTATCCCTTGATAGCTAGTTATACATGAGATTCTTTTGCAGTCAGTTTTTTTACGCCTTTTGTACACTACTTTTTCATATTCTGCATGTCCAAAATATGACAATTGTTTCAGCCTTTTAGCGCTCATTAGTATGAGGCTCAATGAAATTCAGAAAAAGGTATCAAATAGCCATTAATATTTCACACAGCTTTTTTTAAGATAAATATCAAAGCCTAATGTTTCTCTTCCAGTGCCAGATGCTAATGTAGGGACAATGGAAAATACATCTGTACTACAGTGCTGTCAGATCAAGAAAGCTTACCCAGAATCCTGCCGGCATCAGTGTGGGCCTTCCCTGGTGGATTTCTTTTCTTTAAGTGTAGATGGATTTGGGACTGCAAACCTAATATCTGCTTCATATCCCAGTCTTTAATCTTAAATCTATTTCTTGGGGTGTGAAAAGCTATTAATCACTACCGCTGCTTGGCACATACAAGTAATCCGGAATGTCAATACATCTTTAGCGTGCCACCATTAAGCAACCGTAGGAGGAATTCAAGACAATTAAGGCTCAAAGTCTGTGTAATACATTACTAGTGTTCATGCCGGTAGTAATTTCAGATGCTTGCTAAAATGCACTATTCAGATCTAAAATGAGTGACACAGATGATAACAATAATTCAGTGTGTTTGTCCAAAAGTAATATCCCTCTCCTTTCCTGCAGAAGACAATATTGTAAAAAAATAAAGAGATTTGGAGATTTCAACTTAATAAAACAACTTTCTGACTAACATGATCTTGGGGGCTCCATAAACAATAGATAGCTGATGGTTCAGCCTGGCAGCTATCTCTCCTGACTCCTGAATACACAGGAGCACTCACTCTGCCGATCACTCCTTTGTTCTCTGAGACACGCTACAAGACTTCTCCGATGGTGGCTTATCTCGCCTAGAGGAAAAGTATTGGTAGCCCAAAATTGCACATGCCAGATCCATATCTCACCCAACATTATATGTGGGGTAAAAGTTGAGAGGTCTCCATACACATTAAGTAGTTGGGTGAGCCTGCCGATATTGGTGGCTTTGGGTGACACTAGTCTGATGTGTATGGAGGCCTTATGATGAAAGAATTTCTGTGCTTCTGACCTTTGATATTTTAAGAAAAATCAGAAATAAATGGAACAATGACTTCATATGCTGTTAAAATGTGGCCCATGAGAAATGATCCAATGATGGTCCATGTAAGAGACCATCAAAGAGCCCCACACCTAATAAGTATAATTTATAATACTGATTTGAGCTACTGTGAACCATTGGTTCCCATTAGGCATCAGCACCTGACTGTTACTGCAACTTCTGTAGCTCCTACAGTTATTGTCAGAAACTCAACCTTTCCAATTCCATCATTGATCCATCTCAGTTGCAACCTTGACAGATGTACTAAGAGACACAAGTGCCACCCAGGCAGGATTACTAAAAGTTTGATCCGCCGACTGGCACATTTGATTTGCCAGCCAGCCAAACCACCTATCAATGGACAAGTTCAAGAGCTAGTCAGCACTCCCTGCACTCTGTTTAAATCCCCAGAGTCCTGGTACCCGTGACAACTATTGTATTCTATTCTTTTTGATACTACACTGGTGTACTCTTGAACTGTTTTTCTGTGTTCCAACCCAACCGAATTTTTGACCATCTTTGTGGCTAAACCCAGGATGGTTTGACTCTCTGACCTGACTCTTTAAAGTGTTTATTTCTGTCTGACTTTCTGAATTTGGCTATCTCTGTCTTCACATTTGGATCCAATTTTGTATTTGCCCTGTACTCACTTCTTTTGATCTAGCTGGCTTGGTATTTTTCTACAGTTTAGTGAACCAGTCAGCAACTACTCTGCAAATGCAACCAGGGGATAAGTGGTGTCTTCAGCAGAGTCCAGATCTTTGTAATGTATTAAAGTGCGAAAACAAGGGTTTTCCTAGACCACGCTAAGCAGAGTGGCTTCCACCAAGTCACCAATTTTTCCTAAAGTTGCCAAAAATTCAGCACTGATGACCTAGCAGAAAATTGAAGAATTTGAGAGATTCTTCCAAATCCAGAAATGTTAGAATCTTCTCTTAACAATTAAGATATTATTCTTGCATCACAAAACCAAATGTTGACTGACTTCTGCTCAAGATACAGAGGTTTACATTTTTTTTGGTAGCCACACAGATATTTTATAAGCATTTCCCTCTGATATTGCACATGCATAATATCACTAATAAGTTAAAATTTCCATAAAAGCCTATTAGTTATCCAGTGAATGCTATTCTTGACATGTCCATCAGATGACGTTTTTCACCATCGAAAATGGAAAACTGGATCCATTGCTCGAAGTATGGATGTAGATCTTGACAACTGAACCCTCACTTACTACTCTAATATATTATGTCCAGCTGACACATCACAAAAGTGTTTTGGGAAACACCTAATATACCGGTCAGACTCACAATATATTTTTTCTACTGTAGAAGAGATAGTTGTTTGGCAGTCTATAAAGAATACTCATTATTAGCTCTATAAAATGGAGCTGCTGTAATTATACCCAGTTATTGCAAGGCACTTCTATTAAAAGGAACTGAGATGGCCAAAAAAGCATGGCATTACCAAATAGCAAAGTAAGTGGTGGATAAATATTGTTAAGTAAACTCTAGAACATACGCACTGTGGGGATTAGATTTCACTGCTAGATAATAGATCTTATATCAGGATACAACAACCTTGAGAGACTCCACCAATGTGCCGCAAAACAGAGAAAAGGTTGGCTCAGCAATTAGCATTCTCTCAAAGATATGTGCTTCAAACCTTGTTAAGCTTCTTCTACTAAGAAAGCAGCTTTTGACGTTTTTGAAGTGCATAATCTGAGATGTGTAGACCTACTTAAGGCTTCAGGAAATATCTGCGGGAGATCCTTTCCCTACTGAGCATTTTTATAAATACAAGAAGACTTATTCTTAAGGTGGCCATACATTGTCTGACTTTTTTTTTTAAGCCAAGTTGATGTATGGGGATATATTAGCAGCATCTGACTATTAGAAAATACTGCATATGGTAAATAGTTTCCAACATGTGTGTAAGGGAAGTATTGGACAGCTTGGTGGTTCAGTGGTTAGCGCTAGGGTCTGGGGTTCAAAGACCACCAAGGACAACTTTTTCAAGGACTTTGTATGTTCTCCCCGTGTTTGGGTGTTTCCTCCATGCTCTCTGGTTTCCTCCCACACTCCAAACACATACTGATAGTGAATATAGATTGTGAGCCCCAATGGGGACAGTGATGATAATGTCTGTACATCATTGTGGAATATGATGGCGCTATATAAGTGAGTAAAGTAAATAAATAAATTGGACTTCCATCTCTAAGCTGTATCTGTAGTTCAGATGAGTATGGGAAAACGTCTTACTAGCTAAATCTAATCAAGTTTTATATGGAAAATATCATTTTTGCTTATGAAATGGTGGCTACAATCTGATTAAATGGAGTAAGTCAGGTGATTCATGCCTCTCAAACCGCAAGCAGCATAACCGGTATACTATTCTCTGTAACGCTCCGGTCGGGGACAATAGCCAGAGATGAGATTAGTCTGACGCCGCTGTTGGCTTTTTCCAGCACTGCTAGAAGTGATTGACATGTCTCTCCTATTAATACTAAAGGGGGGACCTATCATTCACCTGCAACGGGGCTGGGAAAAGCCGGCCGGGGGGGGGTGCCCGACTGGTCTCTTCTATGGCTATGCTCCCTGGGTGGATATTTTTTTTTCTGAAACACTGAACCATTTGAGAGAAAAATTTACCCGGTTGCAATTGTACATTCAGACTCTAATTCATGCTGTCTGCAGTTTGGGCAGCATGAATCAGATGACCGGTCCTATTGTAAGTATTGTAACTAGTATTGGCCACATCCATGTTATTGATACATGGCCATAATATGGTGCCAATAGCCTTGTATGGATCAATACTGCATCTCAATGTACCCCAGTTTTATACAGAGACACAACACCTCTTCCAGCCCATGCCATAGTTATCATGGCCTCATGTGTATGTGGCTTTCCTGCGTGCATGGACCCGATTGTCTCCTTATTTTTCCTATGTGCTAGTCTTTATCTACATACCTCACATTTTGTATTTATTTTTTTCCCTGATTTACATCTTGCTATTGACTTGAGAGACTCCTAACTAACTTGATTAAAAGGTTAAATACTTGTTTTGCTTTACCCTTAGCTCATTCGTAAAATATGACCATCATACAACAAGCGGTTTTATTAGCATAATGTTAATTATAAATGGCATATTAGTCTAATATGAGCTGGATCTCGAGTCCGTTATTTCCTTGTTTCTATAATTATTGTCATACAGTCGTGCACTTTCTTATTTCCGATGTGATATATACAATTTTTCTATGTTTTATTGCGCATTATACATGTATCAGCTTCGTTTGCACTGACGATGAGAAGTGAAAGTGATTGCTATTTCAAACGATTGCTTTACAATTATACCTACACTGCATATCAGGCGCTAACATGTACTAAGCCTCGCTAGACATTGGGCATGTATGTTTTTAATAAATTGTATTCCTTTAATGCCCTGGGCTCAACCAGATGCTTATAATCATTTTGTTTACATGGATCCAAATCTTTTCTTACTGTGATCCTGTACCGGCCACACAAATTTGCTCCCATGTAAAATGCATTGGAAGATTTTAGAGACATTTTCGTTGCCTGTGTGGAGAACCAGACTGAGCTGTAAACAGGAAGCGATATGTCAGGTGCTGACGGATGGAAGTCCTGTTTCTTTTGCTGCGTTATATAAACCACAGAGTGGAAATCTTAGATTCAAAGAGGCTCAACATCGAAATGTATTTGTACAAAAACCTAATGACTATCATACCTCTCAACTTTCAGACAGATGAACGAGGAACACTTTTCCGTCCTTGGTGCTTTGGGGGCCTCCTAAACGGTGTCAACTATAGGGGAAAATAATTATATTTGTGTATATGGCGCCATCATATTCAACAGCGCTTTACAGACACTTATTCAGAATCATAAATTCACTATCAGTATGTCTTTGGAGTGTGGGAGGAAACCAGAGAGCCGGAAGAAACCCACGCAAACACAAGGAGAGCATACAAACTCCTTGAAGAATTTGTCCTTGGTGGGACTTGAAGGCAAGACCCTAGTGCTGCTAAGCAACAGTGCTAACCACTGAGCCACCTTGGAAGTATCAAGCACATTCTCTACCATACAAAATGCCAACAAATACAATGTACCCCACATATGGCAACCACATGCTCCACCACAGAAAACACCTACCACATGTTTCACTGTATAAAGTGTTTACGAAACCCATCATGCACAGTGCCAGCCAGATGTTCCCGTAAGAGCCAGCAACATGTTGTTACGTAGTTTTTGCTACATGTTCACCTCACAAATTACAAAAATAAATACACTATATAAACCAAAATATTGGGCACACATCTTCATTGAATTGTTTTCTCATTCAGTCCCATTGACCAGGTGGATAAAATCCAGCACCTCGCCATGCTGCCTGCCTTTACTAACATTTGTGACAGAATAGCTCATTCTATCTAAGATCTCACTGAATTCATCTGTGGTCCTAAAATAGAACGTCAACAAGTCTGTTCACAAAATATTCCTTGATCCTCTATTACTATTATTGAAATATGGATGTGTCATTAACATTAGCACAAAAACTGTGTCATCACTGGGAGCTTCATGACATAGGTTTCCATGGTCAAACAGTTCCATTAAAAGCACGCAAACCTTATATCACCAAGCACAATGTCAAGCATTGGATGGAGCGGTGTAAACCCGCCACCACTGGACTCTGGAGCAGCTGATTCGTGTTCTATGGAGTGACGACTTATGCTTCCCTATCTGGCATCTGGTGGACGAGTCTGGGTTTGGCGTATACCAGGAGAATGCTACCTGCCTGTCTGTAGTGGACCATCTGTAAAGTTTGGTGTAGGAGGAATAATACTATGGGGGTGTGTTTCAGGGATCAGTCAATGTCCCTTAGTTCTAGAAAAGGGGAATCTTAATGCTTTAGCATACAAAGATATCTTGGACATTTGGATGCTTCCAACTTTGTGGGAACAGTTTGAGGAAGTCCAGTTTCTGTTCCCCATGACTGTGCTTTAGTGGAAATGACAGTCCAAAAAGGCATGGTTGGGTGAGTTTGGTATAGAAAATCATGACCATCCGCACCATAGTATAGGTCATCAGTATCAAATTAATTGTATCTCAACACCATACATTTCCAGCAATCAGCTGTTATCTGCGCCAGCACTGTCTGGATACAAAAAGTGTTTGGAGCTGAATCAGCCCAGCTCCATACATAGTTGTCGCGCCTAAATATTGCACCTTATCGCCCATCCTTATCGTCCAATCTGTTAGTCCTGGACAACTTTTTCAATGCCAAAAACTAGAGTCATCACTTCTACAGAACTAGCATCTTCAGGTGTAATGTACTTTGCAATTTTAACTTTTAATTGGAAATTATTGAATCTTTTCAAGTTCACCAGGTTCAGCACACTTCTCCCCAAAATATAATTTGCTGCAAATCATAATACTGAAAAGCCAGCATTTGATGTGATGATGTGATGGCTGCAGGATATTATGGAGCAGTCGATGCGGTTGTGCCAGAAGTCGTGTCTGAAATCTGTGACTGATGCAGTCTTCTGCAATGTGGCGGGATTATTTTTGGCAGTATGCACAAAATCAAATCGCAAATTGTTCGAAATCGCCGGGATTTGGGAATTTCAGAAAATGTGACACAAATTCGATTTGCATAGTATCTGTTCGTTCTACTTTTGATCAGAAAGCAATCAGTAAATAAGATCTGATTTGTCACTTGGGTTTCATTGTAATAGACATATGGCACTCGGCGATATCCTCTTCTAAACTATTATAACTTACATATTTCCCATTTGCAGACTAACTCATACAATTATAGAAAAGATTATTTCCCCTTCAGATCTTGTAATATAGATACATCCTATTTCATTTCCCTCTTCAGCAATAGTCTTTGAGCATAAGCTCTTAAATCTTCAAGCTCTGCAAATACAATGCACAGAGGGGTCATGTTACATTACAAGTCATATTTCTCCGTACTGCAGAGATTGTCTTTATTTACACGTTCTGCAAAGGTCATATTAGAATGTGAGGAGATTGCATGGAGAGCTGACACATCAAGATGAACGGTGCACCAAACAGACGGCGTCGCTGCAGACTCAATTTACTGTTTTCCCCATCCCCCCTTAATCATAGATACCGAGACTATGTTCCCCAATAACAGCCATTCTCATATTCAGTGCTCCTCTGCCAAGGGCGTTAGCTGCCATTTTCCGTAAGCCGTCTTACAGTTCTAGATCTGGGTAGTGATGTAACAGATCTGTATAGTGATGTAACAGATCTATGTAGTGATGTATCAGATCTGTATAGTGATGTAGCAGATCTGTATAGTGATGTAACAGATCTGTATAATGATGTATCAGATCTGTGTAGTGATGTAACAGATCTGTATAGTGATGTAACAGATCTGTATAGTGATGTATCAGATCTGTATAGTGATGTAACAGATCTGTATAGTGATGTAACAGATCTGTATAGTGATGTAACAGATCTATGTAGTGATGTATCAGATCTGTATAGTGATGTAGCAGATCTGTATAGTGATGTAACAGATCTGTATAGTGATGTATCAGATCTGTGTAGTGATGTAACAGATCTGTATAGTGATGTAACAGATCTGTATAGTGATGTATCAGATCTGTATAGTGATGTAACAGATCTGTATAGTGATGTAACAGATCTGTATAGTGATGTATCAGATCTGTGTAGTGATGTATCAGATCTGTGTAGTGATGTAACAGATCTGTATAGTGATGTATCACATCTGTGTAGTGATGTAACAGATCTGTGTAGTGATGTATCAGATCTGTATAGTGATGTAACAGATCTGTGTAGTGATGTATCAGATCTGTGTAGTGATGTAACAGATCTGTATAGTGATGTAACAGATCTGTATAGTGATGTAACAGATCTGTATAGTGATGTATCAGATCTGTGTAGTGATGTAACAGATCTGTATAGTGATGTAACAGATCTGTATAGTGATGTATCAGATCTGTATAGTGATGTAACAGATCTGTATAGTGATGTAACAGATCTGTATAGTGATGTATCAGATCTGTGTAGTGATGTATCAGATCTGTGTAGTGATGTAACAGATCTGTATAGTGATGTAACAGATCTGTATAGTGATGTATCACATCTGTGTAGTGATGTAACAGATCTGTGTAGTGATGTATCAGATCTGTATAGTGATGTAACAGATCTGTGTAGTGATGTATCAGATCTGTGTAGTGATGTAACAGATCTGTGTAGTGATGTAACAGATCTGTGTAGTGATGTATCAGATCTGTGTAGTGGTGTAACATACAGTTAGGGCCAGAAATATTTGGACAGTGACACAAGTTTTGTTATTTTAGCTGTTTACAAAAACATGTTCAGAAATACAATTATATATATAATATGGGCTGAAAGTGCACACTCCCAGCTGCAATATGATAGTTTCCACATCCAAATCGGAGAAAGGGTTTAGGAATCATAGCTCTGTAATGCATAGCGTCCTCTTTTTCAAGGGACCAAAAGTAATTGGACAATAGACTCTAAGGGCTGCAATTAACTCTGAAGGCGTCTCCCTCGTTAACCTGTAATCAATGAAGTAGTTAAAAGGTCAGGGGTGGATTCCAGGTGTGTGGTTTTGCATTTGGAAGCTGTTGCTGTGAGCAGACAACATGCGGTCAAAGGAACTCTCAATTGAGGTGAAGCAGAACATCCTGAGGCTGAAAAAAAAGAAAAAATCCATCAAAGAGATAGCAGACATGCTTGGAGTAGCAAAATCAACAGTTGGGTACATTCTGAAAAAAAAGGAATTGACTGGTGAGCTTGGGAACTCAAAAAGGCCTGGGTGTCCACGGATGACAACAGTGGTGGATGATCGCCGCATACTTAATTTGGTGAAGAAGAACCTGTTCACAACATCAACTGAAGTCCAGAACACTCTCAGTGAAGTAGGTGTATCTGTCTCTAAGTCAACAGTAAAGAGAAGACTCCATGACAGTAAATACAAAGGGTTCACATCTAGATGCAAACCATTCATCAATACCAAAAATAGACAGGCCAGAGTTAAATTTGCAGAAAAACACCTCAAGAAGCCAGCTCAGTTCTGGAAAAGTATTCTATGGACAGATGAAACAAAGAGCAACCTGTACCAGAATGATGGGAAGAAAAAAGTTTGGAGAAGAAAGGGAACGGCACATGATCCAAGGCACACCACATCCTCTGTAAAACATGGTGGAGGCAACGTGATGGCATGGGCATGCATGGCTTTCAATGGCACTGGGTCACTTGTGTTTATTGATGATGACATAAGAGCAGACAAGAGTAGCCGGATGAATTCTGAAGTGTACCGGGATATACTTTCAGCCCAGATTCAGCCAAATGCTGCAAAGTTGATTGGACGGCGCTTCATAGTACAGATGGACAATGACCCCAAGCATACAGCCAAAGCTACCCAGGAGTTCATGAGTGCCAAAAAGTGGAACATTCTGCAATGGCCAAGTCAATCTCCAGATCTAAACCCAATTGAGCATGCATTTCACTTGCTCAAATCCAGACTTAAGACGGAAAGACCCACAAATAAGCAAGACCTGAAGGCTGCGGCTGTAAAGGCCTGGCAAAGCATTAAGAAGGAGGAAACCCAGCGTTTGGTGATGTCCATGGGTTCCAGACTTAAGGCAGTGATTGCCTCCAAAGGATTTGCAACAAAATATTGAAAATAAAAATATTTTGTTTGGGTTATGTTTATTTGTCCAATTACTTTTGACCTCCTAAAATGTGGAGTGTTTGTAAAGAAATGTGTACAATTCCTACATTTTCTATCAGATATTTTTGTTCAACCCTTCAAATTAAACGTTACAATCTGCACTTGAATTCTGTTGTAGAGGTTTCATTTCAAATCCAATGTGGTGGCATGCAGAGCCCAACTCGCGAAAATTGTGTCACTGTCCAAATATTTCTGGCCCTAACTGTATCTGTGTATTGATGTATCAGATCTGTGTAGTGATGTAACAGATCTGTATAGTGATGTAACAGATCTGTGTAGTGATGTAACAGATCTGTATAGTGATGTAACAGATCTGTATAGTGATGTAACAGATCTGTATAGTGATGTAACAGATCTGTGTAGTGATGTAACAGATCTGTATAGTGATGTAACAGATCTGTGTAGTGATGTATCAGATCTGTGTAGTGATGTAACAGATCTGTATAGTGATGTAACAGATCTGTATAGTCATGTAACAGATCTGTATAGTGATGTAACAGATCTGTATAGTGATGTAACAGATCTGTGTAGTGATGTAACAGATCTGTATAGTGATGTAACAGATCTGTGTAGTGATGTATCAGATCTGTGTTGTGATGTAACAGATCTGTATAGTGATGTAACAGATCTGTATAGTGATGTAAAAGATCTGTGTAGTGATGTAACAGATCTGTATAGTGATGTAACAGATCTGTGTAGTGATGTAACAGATCTGTGTAGTGATGTAACAGATCTGTATAGTGATGTATCGGATTTGTGTAGCAGGGCCGGACTGGGACTAAAATTCAGCCCTGGCATTTGAAGTTACACAGGCCCACTTGTCACATGGTGACTGTATAATATCTTTGTACACTTGTAGGCAGGGCCGGTTTTAGGCAATGTGGGGCCCTATGCCTAGTCAAAGTTTAAAATGGGGCCCCAAATGCTAACATATTGCACATCACACAAAAGCATTTCGGTTGTATTTACAAGCGCTGAGTTCAGGCCGCTAAATGAGTTTGATCAACAATACTGAAGTTGTTCAACACTTGTTTCCCGGCCTCTTTCCACCAGCTGAGGAATAATGATGGGACAGAACGATCACTAACAGATCACTAACAGATCACCATACAGTATCATGTTATCAGCAGCACATCTACAGTTTACGCTGGCGATGTGCTGCTGAGAACAATTGATTTTTGTTCCAGCAAAAACAATCTGAATATGCAGCATTTTACTTGTTTAGTAAAATACACCCCATAGTCCTCCATATATTCTAATGTGCACCACAATCCTCCATATAGTATAATACACTCCCTATAGTCCTCCATATATTAAAATACACTGCTCAGTCCTCCATATAGCATATTACACTCCTCATAGTCCTCCATATAGCATAATACACTCCTCATAGTGCTCCATATAGTATAATGCACCGCCATAGTCATCCATGTAGTACAATTCACTTCCCATAGTATAATGCACCCCATAGTTCTTCATATAGTAGAACATATTCCCCATAATCCTCAATACAGTATAATGCAGCCCACATATAGTATAATGCAGCCACCACCCTACAGAATATAATGCAGCCACCCCAGAGTATAATGCAGCCACCCCAGAGTATAATACAGCCACCCCATAGAATATAATACAGCCCACCTCTCCATAATATATAATGTAGCCCCCATAGAATATAATGCAGCCCCCCCATAGTATAACACAGCCTCCCCATAGAATATAATATACCCCCACAATAGTATATAACAGCCACATAGTATATAACACGGCCTCCCCATAGAATATAATATACCCCCATAGTATATAGCACAACCTGCATAACAGATAACACAGCCCACGTAGCAGCATACAGCACAGCCCATGTAGCAGTATACAGCACTCCCCACATAGTAGTATACAGCACTGCCCACATAGTAGTATACAGCAGAGCCCACATAGTAGTGTATAGCACAGCCCACATAGTAGTATACAGCACAGCCCACATAGTAGTATACAGCCCATCCCACATAGTAGTATACAGCAGAGCCCACATAGTAGTATACAGCAGAGCCCACACAGTAGTATACAGCACAGCCCACATAGTAGTATGCAGCACAGCCCACACAGTAGTATACAGCAGAGCCCACATAGTAGTATACAGCACTGCCCACATAGCAGTATACAGCAGAGCCCACATTGTAGTATGCAGCACAGCCCACATAGTAGTATACAGCAGAGCCCACACAGTAGTATACAGCACAGCCCACATAGTAGTATACAGCACAGCCCACACAGTAGTATACAGCAGAGCCCACATAGTAGTATACAGCACTGCCCACATAGCAGTATACAGCAGAGCCCACATTGTAGTATGCAGCACAGCCCACATAGTAGTATACAGCAGAGCCCACATGGTAGTATATAGCAGAGCCCACATATTAGTATATAGCACAGCCCACATAGTAGTTTATAGCAGAGCCCACACAGTAGCATACAGCAGAGCCCACATCTCTCCTCACCCCATAGAATGGCCCCTTAGTCCAGTAAAAAAAAACACTCCTCACCTCCCCTCGTGCTCGCGTTGCTCCCTGCTCCTGTCTCGGCGGCTGCCACTACTCTACCTGGGACAAAGTGAGTGTACGTGCACCCGCAGTGTCAGAGGCAGAGCGGGGACTGATGGGAGAGGGAGTGTCAGGTGACGCTCTCTCCTCCATCATTGCATTCAACTGTACCAGCGTCATAGACGCTGGTATAGTTGAATGCGGCAGCGGCGGCGCTGGGGGGATGGGTGAGTCGGCATGCAGCGGCGCAGTACTGGCACCGGCCCTTCTGGCATTTACCAGTCCGGCCCTGCTGTGTAGTGATGTAACAGATCAGTGTAGTGATGTAACAGATCTGTGTAGTGATGTATCAGATCAGTGTAGTGATGTAACAGATCTGTGCAGTGATGAAACAGATCTGTGTAGTGATGTAACAGATCTGTGTAGTGATGTAACATATATGTGTAGTGATGTATCAGATCTGTATAGTGATGTATCAGATCTGTGTAGAGATGTAACAGATTTGTGTAGAGATGTAACAGATTTGTGTAGTCATGTAACAGATCTGTGTAGTGATGTATCAGATCTGTGTAGTGATGTATCAGATCTGTGTAGAAATGAAACAGATCAGTATAGTGATGTAACAGATCAGTATAGTGATGTAACAGATCTGTGTAGTGATGTAACAGATCTGTGTAGTGATGTAACAGATCTGTGTAGTGATGTAACAGATCTGTGTAGTGGTGTAACAGATCAGTATAGTGATGTAACAGATCTGTGTAGTGATGTAACAGATCTGTGTAGTGATGTAACAGATCTGTGTAGTGATGTAACAGATCTGTGTAGTGGTGTAACAGATCAGTATAGTGATGTAACAGATCTGTGTAGTGATGTAACAGATCTGTGTAGTGATGTATCAGATCTGAAAAAAAAATGGAAATGTCTAAAATGCAACTAGGATAATGCCTGAGAAAAGATTTGTCCGTTTCTCACAGATGGTGACGCGCACACGGATGTGTAAATGTAGCCTAAAACAGAAGTGGACATTTTAGCATTTTAACGAGTCTTGGACATTGTTGATATCCCTGCATAAACCTGGGATTTTGTCACTTGTACTGAACATTTCCAGATCTCTGTTACGTTGCAGAAGTTCACCCTCTCTCATTACTACAAGGTTTTGCATGACCAAACCAAGACCATGTTTCAGTGCAAAGGTAATGTATCCCAAAAAGTAAGCGCATGCAGAACAGTCCATCCTGCAAAATAATCTAAAGCTGCCATCGTTTCCTGGAGAAATTGTGTCCAAAGGCTGCTACACAAGTGAAGGCAGTAGTGATAGTAGGAGACTTGTGGGCCATTATAGTCAACAATGATAAAAGAAGATTAATGGTAAACTGATGCCAGGCTATATGCCAGACCGGAAAACGGCATGATGATGTGTTCAAATCTGCAAACATTTCCTATGTTCCTATGGAAGATAAGCCTTGAGTATGTAACAATACAAAGTAAGCAGGGCAATTATACCAGTGTAGGAGGTTCTGATTTCAGTAATACAATAAATGGCTTACAACTAAACTACAGCTTCATAGTTATCTGTACTGCCGTCTTTATAGCTGGTTATGCCTGTATGTATGAGTATGGGGCCAAACATTCCATATTAAAGGGAATCAGTCAATAGGATCCACCCTCCTAAGCCATCTATATGGACATGTAGGCCATAGGAAGCTGAATAAAATGATACTTTGATATCTGCGATCTGATGTCTTATTCCAGATAAATGCGCATTTTTCTTAATATGTAAATGAGCTGTAAAGATCTATGGGCTGGACATAGATCTGCCTGAGACTCCGCCTCCAGAGCTTATTTTATATGAAGGTGGCGTTATCAGTGTGAGACATGTAGATCAGGAGAGCAGACCGTCAGTCATTACATGTCTCACACTGGAATCTCCCTTTCGTATAATATAATCTCTGGAAGCAGTTGCTCAGGGAGAACTATATCCAGCCCATACATCTTAACAGGTCATTTACATATTAAGAAAAACGTGGATTTCTCTGGAATAAGACATCAGATCGCAAATATCAAGGGATCACTTTATTCAGCTTCCTATGCCTCTCTATATTATTGTACTATATGAGTTTAACTCCTATCCAACATGTGCAGTAATAATACACACATCGGAATCCCCCTGTTTGGTGTGGGCTCTGGCGCTGGTATATACAGCTATCCTGTCATGTGCCCATAACAACCATGGGTGGAATCGTGATCCACCCATGGCTGTTAACCAGATAAATGTTGCTATCAATCTCTGACAGTGGCATTTAACTCGCTTACAGGGAGCGCATCACTGGCTCTGTACATCAGTGACCCCGTCACATGATCACGGGTCACCGATGGGTCAGAATGACAACCAGAGGTCTGCAGCAGACCTCTGTGGTTGTCATTGCCAGCTTGCTATGAGTACTGCCCCATAGTCGATGCTCATAGCTATTGAACATTTCTGGTACACACTGGCGATCTGATTGTCATCTGTGTATAGCAGAGGCGATCGTACTACTGCAGCTTCTAGTCTCCCATGCAAAAAGTAAAAAAATATATATGTAGTAATAGAGAGGCAGGACGGCACTAGAAAAACTACGAACTTCTCTAGTCAGGACTGGTAGAGAACCACCGAATAGCAGGTGTCACGACAGCTGTGGGTATATGGTGCTCTGCATAAAAGTGTATAAGATCCACAATGCAGTAAAAAAGAAATATTTAAGTATATTGCCCAGTCACGTAGTATATTGCCCAGTCACGTAGTATATTGCCCAGTCACGTAGTATATTGCCCAGTGGCGTAGTATATTGACCAGTGACGTAGTATATTGCCCAGTCACGTAGTATATTGTCCAGCCATGTAGTATATTGCACAGCAATGTAGTATACAGCACAGTCACGTAGTATACTGCCCAGTCACGTAGTATATTGGCCAGTCACATAGTATATTGCCCAGTCACGTAGTATATTGCCCAGTCACGTAGTATATTGCCCAGTGGCGTAGTATATTGACCAGTGACGTAGTATATTGCCCAGTCACGTAGTATATTGTCCAGCCATGTAGTATATTGCACAGCAATGTAGTATACAGCACAGTCACGTAGTATACTGCCCAGTCACGTAGTATATTGGCCAGTCACGTAGTATATTGCCCAGTCACGTAGTATATTACCCAGTCACAGAGTATATTGCCCAGCCACGTAGTGTATTGCCCAGCCACGTATGTAACAGGTTAAAAAATAAAAAATAAACATATACTCACCATCCGAGGGCCCCTTGTAGTCCTGGAGCTTGTGTGTGGTGCACGCGGCAGCTTCCGGTCCCAGGGTTGGTATGAGCGCAGGACCTGTGATGACGTCGCGGTCACATGACCGTGACGTCATGGAAGGTCCTTCTCGCATACCATCATTGGCCCCGGAACCTGCCGCTTGCACTGCCGAGGAGAGGACGCGACGGCGGAGGCTGATAATAATTTTTTATTATTATTATTTGTAGCATTAGATCTTTTTACTATTGATGCTGCATGCGCATCATCAATAGTAAAAAGTTGGTCACACAAGGTTAATTGCTGCGATAATGGAGTGCGTTACACCGCGGTCCATTAACGCTGGCATTAACCCTGTGTGAGGGCTGACTGAAGGGGAGTATGGAGTGGGACCTGACTACGGGGAGGAAGGAGCGGCCATTTTTCCGCCGGAATGTGCCGGTTGCTGATTGGTAGTGGCTGTTTTGCCGCAACCAATCAGCGACTTGGATTTCCATGAAAGACAGAGGCCACGACCAATGAGTATCTGTGACAGACAGACAGACAGAAGGACAGATGGAAGTGACCCTTACATTATTATTATGATTATTACAGTTATATAGTAGATATTCTAGGTTCTTCAAAGTAGCCACCTTTTGCTTTGATGACTGCTTTGCACACTCTTGGCATTCTCTTGATGAGCTTCAAGAGGTAGTCACCGGGAATGGTTTTCACTTCACAGGTGTGCACTGTCAGGTTTAATAAGTGGGATTTCTTGCCTTATAAATGGGGTTAGGACCATCAGTTGTGTTGAGCAGAAGTCTAGTGGATACACAGCTGATAGTCCTACTGAATAGACTGCTAGAATTTGTATTATGGCAAGAAAAAAGCAGCTAAGTAAAGAAAAACGAGTGGCCATCATTACTTTAAGAAATGAAGGTCAATTAGTCCGAAAAATTGGGAAAACTTTGAAAGTGTCCCCAAGTGCAGTGGCAAAAACCATCAAGCGCTACAAAGAAACTGGCTCACATGAGGACCGCCCCAGGAAAGGAAGACCAAGAGTCACCTCTGCTTCTGAGGATAAGTTTATCCAAGTCACCAGCCTCAGAAATCGCAGGTTAACAGCAGCTCAGATTAGAGACCAGGTCAATGTCACACAGAGTTCTAGCAGCAGACACATCTCTGCATCAACTGTTAAGAGGAGACTTTGTTCAGCAGGGCTTCATGGTAAAATAGCTGCTAGGAAACCACTGCTAAGGACAGACAACAAGCAGAAGAGACTTGTTTGGGCTAAAGAACACAAGCAATGGACATTAGACCAGTGGAAATCTGTGCTTTGGTCTGATGAGTCCAAATTTGAGATCTTTGGTTCCAACCACTGTGTCTTTGTGTGACGCAGAAAAGGTGAACGGATGGACTCTACATGCCTGGTTCCCACTGTGAAGCATAGAGGAGGAGGTGTGATGGTGTGGGGGGTGCTTTTCTGGTGACACTGTTGGGGATTTATTCAAAATTGAAGGTATACTGAACTAGCATGTCTACCACAGCATCTTGCAGTGGCATGCTATTCTATTCGGTTTGCATTTAGTTGGCCAATCATTTATTTTTCAACAGGACAATGACCCCAAACACACCTCTAGGCTGTGTAAGGGCTATTTGACCAAGGAGAGTGATGGGGTGCTACGTCAGATGACCTGGCCTCCACAATCACCAGACCTGAACCCAATCGAGATGGTTTGGGGTGAGCTTGACTGCAGAGTGAAGGCAAAAGGGCCAACAAGTGCTAAGCATGCAGCGCCCCAGTGTCCTGGTTCGTTGCAGTAATATTATTCTTCCACCAGGGGGAGTGATGTTACGTCTGAAGGCAATGAAGGAGATCTTCTGTCCAGGTATCACAACCACAAAACACACTTCACACTCCAGTCCGCCAGGGGGAGCCATGCTTCAATCTATTAGGGCACTCCTCACACTTAGGTAAAACTGGTGGGTTGGTTAGGAAGTTAGACAGAAACTGACTGGGCATCGACCTAGGCAGAAGCTGTCTGGGCTTCACCTAGACAGTGAGTCCCCAACCGAGTTTGGCAGAGGCTGGTTGGAGTGGGTTCCAGCCAGCTCCAGACTGCAGCCTGTGGAAGAGGAAGGTACACGGAGCTGCGCCTGCATCCCATGCGGCAGCATCCTAAGAAAGGACACAAAAGGAATTTTGTTGCAGTGAGGGAACAACGAAGTCATAGGAAAAGGAGAGGAACATCAGAGGGAGACCAGCTAGAAGCAGGCTGCCTCTTTCTGAAGCACACTACCGGTAGCCAGAACACCGAGGGAGTAAGCATCTCTATGCCATTACTTCAGAGACTGGCAGGACAGTTAATTCCACGTTAGCTGCCCGACCATTTACCCAGGAGGCAGGGTGGCAACTTGTGGGGGCCGGGGCGTCTCTAGGGTGCCTGTAAAAAGCCTCAGGCCACCAGTCATATGGGTTTGTCCTATCCGTAAGGGGGACAGAGAGAAGAGACTTAACATCTATAATAGCTGTGAGGCCCTTACCGAGTTGCTCAGCAGGGAGGTACTACAACGCCCTGGCGCTAGAGGAAGGCTATTGAATTCCACCTGGAAAAGGGGACTCTGGATTTGCCTTCAGACCAGCCGGACTCTGCCTACCCTGTGGTCCCTACCCTGGACTGTGGATGCTGAAGCCTTCAGTAAAGGTAAAGAGACTGCAACCTTGTGTCCTCGTTATTCACTGTGCCTTACATCATCCACCATCCACCATCTACCCTCTGGGAAGCCCTGGGGACATACTTCACCTGTAAGAAGGTATACCATCTGGCTGCCATAACATCAACCCAGCGGACCCCTAAGCAGCGTCGGTCACCCTGACCGAATACCACAGGTGGCGTCACGAACATTATCCCTTTAAAGACCTTTCCCCCACCACATCAACGGACCCCCCGAGGGTCACAGACAGGGGTCAGCCACCGTGACATCCCCACTGAGAACCGAAGGGCCCGGTTCCGAGTACCCCACGGCCCCTGGGGGCGCTGCAAGCATCTCTGGGAACTCCTTCAAGATTGTTGGAAGACCATTCACAGTGACCACCTCTTGAAGCTCATCAAGAGAATGCCAAGAGTGTGCAAAGCAGTCATCAAAGCAAAAGGTGGCTACTTTGAAGAAACTAGAATAAGACATCATTTCAGTTGTTTCACACTTTTTTCTAAGTATATAATCCCACATGTGTTAATTCATAGTTTGATGCCTTCAGTGTGAATGTACAATTTTCATAGTCATGAAAATACAGAAAAATCTTTAAATGAGAAGGTGTGTCCAAACTTTTGGTCTGTACTGTGCAAATATATATATATATATATATATATATATATAATGTAAAAGTTTAAATCACCCCTCTTTCGCCCCATTCAAAATGAAATAATTTGAAAAATGAAATATACACATATTTGGTATTGCTGCATTCATAATCTCCTGATCTATCAATAGAAAAAGATAATTAACCCAATTGCTAAACGGCGTAACAAGAAAAATATTAAAAACGTCAGAATTACGTTTTTTGGTCGCTGCGCCGCACATTGCATTAAAATGCAATAATGGGTAATCAAAATATTGTATCCACACCAAAATTGTATCAATAAAAATGTCAGCTTGGTGCACAAAAATATAAGTCCTCACCCAGCCCCAAATCACGAAAAATGGAGATGCTGCAGGTCTCAGAAAATGGTGCCTTCTTTTTTTTGCAAAAAAAACCTAAATTTAGATTTTTTTTCACCACTTAAATAACATGGTAAAAAAAAAATCAACAACAACTGTGCAATTGCACTTTTGTTTTGTTTTTTTGCAATTTCATCACTCTTAGAATTTTTTCCGTTTTCCAGTACACGATATGTTAAAAACAATGGTGTCGCTGAAAATCTACAACTTGTCCCGCAAAAAAAACAAGCCCTCACGTGGCCATTTTGACAGAAAAATTTTAAAAAGTTATGGCTCTGGGAAGAAGGGGAGCAAAAAAAAAAGCGAAAACGCAAAAACCGAAAATGACTCCGAGTTTAAGGGGTTAATGTTGCAATATGAAAGTTTCTTTCTACATGTTCATTTTATAACTGTATATAGAAAATCAGCTTTCTAATGTTTCCAGCTTCACATTTGCTTTTCTTGTATTGTAAAACGGGTAAGGCCGGTTTCACATTAGCTGCAGGGGGCTGCGGACTTCCTCTGTGAAGCCCCGCCCTTGGCCACACCTCCGCCTCTAGCTCCGCCTACCTCTTCATGCGGCCTGCATGCGGCCTTCGTACCTATCTTTAACATTAGGTACGCAGGTCGTGCCGCTGTATGCGGATGCTTCCGCATGCGTCGTTTTGACGATGTGGCGACCAGCATAGGACACAGCTTGTAGCAATTTTTTTTTCTTCGCATCGTCAAAACGACGCATGCGGAAGCATCTGCATACAGCGGCACGACCTGCGTACCTAATGTTAAAGATAGGTAAGCCGGCCGCACGCAGGCCGTATGCAGAAGTAGGCGGAGCTAGCAGAGGAGGTGCGGCCGAGGGCGGGGCTTCACGGAGGAAGTCCGCAGCTCCTCAAAACACTAGTGTGAAACTAGCCTAAATTGTGTAGGCGGGGGGTTGTTGTTTTTTTTTTATTTTATTATTATATTTTATTCCTGACAACATTCTAAAAATTAAAAAAAATCTGCAATAACTCATTCTGCATTATCAGCACTTGTTTTAAGGGAAATTAGTTTCTAAAGTTGTCTAATAGTCTTTAGATAACTACCAGCTAAAAACTTCCCCCCAGGAGAATAGGTGAATGATTGCCAGACTTCTTGGACGCCATTCTTCCTCATCACTAGAAGGGATGAAATGACAGCTGCCACCCATACATATTAGATTGTAGGCAGATCCCACTGAAAATAAGTGTGCAGCTTTAAATAGTAAAGGAACCATAAGATTTCTGTTTAGTGTTATAGCTTCACATCAAATTATTAAGAAAATTAATTTTTATTTAGTTTTTTGCTTTTCCATTATATTTCTGGAAATTTTTTTTGTAATTTTAGAAATATTTCATGGTTAGTTTTCTGATAAAAGAAGCAATTATAATGCAAAGTAACACATGCTATAACTGATCTAAACTTTATGGGACACTTGGGAGAAATTCACATTAGATAGCGAACAAGAAATTAACCTGTTCCCACTTCCATTTAATATTATATTGAAGGAATGGCTGCACATACCCAAAACGAAAGCTCGCGAGAGGCTGAGTGCCCTACAACACCTCTTCCAAGTTTAGAGAATCCAGGCAAACACAATACCGCTACCAACCACAGAAAATTGGATGGCTTTTTAACCAGCGGCTTTCCCTCTGAGCATGGCCTTATAGGAGAATGAAAAGGCGGGTAATAATTTATGTCCGCACTCCAACTCATAGAAAGCAAAAGAAAACACTTTGACACCTCAATTATTATTGAAATGAATTAATGCCTTCGAAATGTGTCCACTGTTGAATTAGGATTCATAAAACGTCTGGAAACATTTCCCAGTACTTAAGATAAAGTATGAACACATATATTACAACGTTATCAAACATGCCGTATATTCACTAATTTACCTGCATCCTAGTTCTATTGCTCGCTGAACGTATGCAGCAATTTCCGCCACGGATGCTGAGCACGGCTGAGATTATAGTCGGTCATTTCAAAATTGAGGGGAAAAAAAACCCATAACATTTTACATTTGCAAATTTAAACCCAGGACCTGCAAGTTCTGCGATTAAAACATTACTAGTAACCCCAGAAATACCGTGCTGCCCATATTTCTTTAATTGGACTCATTATTTTTTAAGTGTGGGTTTCAAAACAGGAACATTTATTAATGAGGATAACTATTAGAATGAATGCTGTATACTTTATTTTAGGGGAAATACACTTTTTTGGAAATACAGATGAGCTAAAAAAAAATTGTCCATCGTAGTAGTACCTAAAACTAGTTTTAGTACGGTATTATTTATACTTATTAATAGTAACGTATCATTCATAATAGTGTAAAATATGAAGCCAGATTCAACAAAGTGCCAAAAAAACTGGTGTAAAACTATTGCAAAGGTTACAAAAATGGTTACATTAATTTTGCCGTTTCTAGTGTTTTTACTTTTTTGGAAAAATGAATAGAGCTTAACTTAGGACACAGTCAGACGTCCGTATAACTCGGATGACGATCACATCGCAGTGCATGGACTGGCCGGCGGCAGCATGACAGCCTGTGGTTCTATGCAGCTGTAACAGTCGGATCAGGAAGGCTGACGGTCAGCCCAAGTATTGCTATGAAATCGTCATCCATATTATACAGGCGTCTGCCTGCACCATTAGCCTGACAAATGTATTATCATTTTAAAGACAAAGGTGCCGTAAGATCTAGCAGAAATTAATTGCACTCTGAGTCTGGAGTAGATTTCTGTCTGTGGTGCACAGCAACTCAAAGATGAATCCGATTCATTGAAGATGTTGTCCACTTCTCGGATAACCCCTTCTCAATTCTTATGTTTCCTCCCAGTAAAATAACTTCACTTTTATTCACCTCTTTTGCCAGCGCCGTTCCAGCTGTGTCGGGACTGGCTCTCCCGGGGCTTGCGTGACATTGTTATGTCATGCAATCCCAGCGGCCAATCTGCACTGGCTCCCCACCATTAAACAAATCAAACATCTGTATAACGTCAGAGCTACGGCTGCCCTCTCACTTCCTCTGGATGTCTATTACGTTCTTTGGAGAGGACCGTGAAACCAGTGCAGATTGGCAGCAGGTATCTTATCACAATGTCACGTGAGCCCAGGGAGAGGCACTGACGACACTGGTGGAATGCTGCCGCCACTGTAGGTGAGTATGTGTAAATATTTTACTGGGGACAAACCCTTTAAGAAGTCCATGTGCATTTTGATTATTTTACTCCAAATGTAAAATGCCGTTCTTCATAAATCAGTCCTCAAGTATAATATATAGTGACATATATTGGCCAGGCATAATCTATGTGCTTATAAGAGAGGTCCTGGGTTCAAACCCGGCCAAGGAGTTTGTATGTTCTCCCCGTGTTTGTGTGGGTTTCCTCCGAGTTCTCCGGTTTCCTCCCACACTATAGAGACATACTGATAGGGAATGTAGATTGTGAGCCTCAATGGGGACAATGATGATATCTATAAAGCAATGTGGAAATTAATGGCGCTCTATAAGAAAGTCAAATAAATTTATAAATAAAACTGGGGAATTTTCTAAATTTCATTCTTCATTCTACTTGCTGGAATGTAGAGAAAAACATGATTTTATCACTAGACCGGTTTCTTTGCGTTTTTATTTTCTTATCATTCACATTTGTTCTTATGTGGTAAATACAACCTCATTATAAAGGCTCTATATACCCAGGACATCGGCCGGGTCTACACACGGCATTTCTATAATATTTGTCTGGGAGGCATTTTTACATATGTTATACTGTAGAAGAAAAATATTAAAATAAAAATATGTGAACCACAACCTTTTGTGAGGCTCAGGAGTTTCAACTTGCTAGCACGCTTATTTCTTCCATTGCACTCTATTGAAGTCAATGGTTAAAAGAAAAGGAAAAAAAAACAAAAGGATGACTTCAGTTATATATTATTAGCAATCATTTAGCTGTCTGACAAATTTTTCCGAAAGATTCTATTATGGATTCAGGTGTATCCATTTACTCGGTTACTTTAGCCACATTATGCAAAATTTAAAGTGATTTGCGCTTGTTTTAGTCTGGCTTAATAAGGCATTACTTCCTAATTAAACTTGTTATAAATAAATAAGACTCCCAGAAACTTGGAAGAAGAGGAAAATTCTCCGTACGGACGTTGTTTACTAGAACATGGGGAAAACACATTTACAACCCGATTAACCCATTCTGTAAAGAGATGATAGCGGGAATGCTGAATAAAGACATAACTCCCAGACAGATTACTAAAAGGCTGTAGTGCTTTGATCCATATTTTTTTTTCCTTGGAAGCACTGACTGGGAAGGGCCTTCTTGGCTGCGGAGATGAAGTGGGCAGACAGCCCTTTTCCTGAGTCCTGGGCAGGCACCAGACGGCTGAAGGAAGAACGGCACCAAGCTGATTTAGGTTGACTGCTCGGGACACCGAGAGGGAGTCACATCTAATTGGATTGCAGCTGTTGTTATTGTTCTGTCCTTTTTCATCTCCCAGATTTCCAGATCCAATATTATTACAGCTAAGAGAAACATTGTGAAACGCCAGGATACAAAGTGTGTTCTTAAGCAGTTGTTTATGATATTTCCACTACTCGCAATCGTTGTCAGTGAAATCACTCGATCAAATTCATCCATTACAAAAATAAGTGGTCCGATGGCAGCTCCTCCGAGAAGCTTAAAATCCATAAAGTGGAGCATTTCTTTTCTTGAGTTAAACACCTTCTATGAACTTTTTGCATTACGGTCAGCATTAGCTAAAGCTTATTCTGAAAAGTTTGTTTACTTGGAAACCTAATCACGAATTAGTTACAGAAATAAGTTGAATTAGGGAATTGTGTTAGAAATGTTCTCTCTTCACGACAACCGCTTTTTAAAGGGAATCTGTCACCTCACTTTTTTGCATATAAGGCCACCGCCATTAGGGGCTTATTTACAGCATTCTGTAATGCTGTAGATAAGCCCCCCGATGTAACCTGAAAGATAAGAAAAACAAGTTAGATTTTGCTCACCCAGGGGCGGTCCGGATCCGATGGGCGTCGCAGGTCCGCGCCTCCCATCTTCATGCAATGACGTCCTCTTCCTTGCTTCTCTTGCGGCTCCTGCGCCGGCATAATTCTCTGTCCTGTTGAGGGTAGAGCAAAATACTGCAGTGAGCAGGCTCCGGGAGCGGTCAGAGAGGCCCAGCGCCTGCGCACTGCAGTACTTTACGTTGCCCTCAACAGGGCAGAGAATTACGCCTTCGCAGGAGCCGCAACAGAAGCAAGGAAGAGGACGTCATCGCATGAAGATGGGTGGTGCTGGACCTGGACCGCGACACCCATCGGACCGGACCGAACCGGGACCGCCCCTGGGTGAGTATAATCTAACTTGTTTTTCTTATCTTTCAGGTTACATCGGGGGCTTATCTATGGCATTACAGAGTGCTGTAGATAAGCCCCTAATGGCGGTGGCCTTATATGCAAAAAATGAGGTGACAGATTCCCTTTAAAATGCGGTTGTCGTTAAGAGAGAACATTTCTAACACAATTCCCTAATGGCGGTGGCCACAGCTTATATGCGAAAAATGAGGTGACAGATTCTCTTTAAGTTGAAGCTGGAAAAGCTAAAAGTGCCCATATATTTCCTTATGCAATACTAGATTCTGGGCCTAAATGCAAAATAGGTGAGCCCCAAAAGCATCACACTTAATATTTCAGATACACCTCATGGGTTATTGTGAACATCAAGGCCAACATGCAAACAAATCAATGCACCTACTCCAGGTATATCCCTGACTACACGACGCTCATGGGCTTTTCAATATGAGGACCATTTTATAGTGACTCTAACATCTGAAAAAATAGAGTTGGTAGGGAATTATAGAACATGGATTCTAAGGCTGTCTATACAGACTAGATGGATGTGTGCCGAACAATGTGTTGGCCAATCGTTCGATGGACAGCTATCTCAACCAACTATCCGACACACAGGAGTGCTTCTGTATTTCTATGAGAAAGCTGCAAACTGACACATACGGCTGTTTATTTCTGGGAGAACAATGTGATCAACAGTCTAAAATCAGACTTGCTCGATTGACATCTCTCCGGACCATCGGTCATACATATTAGACCATCAGCCGAAGCCGTCAACATTGGCTGGATCAGCCGACATTGGTCTAATGTGTATGAGGGCCTTAACTCTTAAAGAGGAGTTGTCCAACACAAAAAACTTTTTTTTTTAGGCATGGATGTTTTCAAAATAACTATCTGAAGCACACCTGCCTTCTGTTACCCTTGTGGATCCACCACAGGCCATTCCAGGGGTCTGTGCTGCCTTTACAAGCAATGTCTGTATTCTCTGGATGTCATCAAGATTTCTGTGATTGGCTGCAAAGGTCAGATAAGGGGAAGGGAGCAAAAAAGTCAGATGACACACTCATCCAGTATCCTGACCACTGCAGCCAATCACTGGCTTCAGTGATCATGTAACATCTGGACTGACATTACTTCCAGAGGCAGTGCAGACCACCAAAGTAGCATCCAAGCTGGTTCCATGGAGGATATGGAAGGTGTGTTTATTATTTTGAAAACAATCATTCCCCCCAGAATTTTTCACTGTTGGATCATTTTTTTTGAGTACTAATTATGGCATCGAAATGCGGGAAATGAATTGAATACATGAGACCAATCCTTATCCCTATAAGAACCTTTCCTCCTTGACCATGGAGAAAACCAAGTTCAGTCTTTCCCTGCAGAAACCACCAGTATAACACACACATATGCAGTGCTTTCACCCATGATACGATACAGGTCTCCAGTTAAGCACCCAATGTAGGCAGCTGATTGACAGAATGCAGACTGCTATGAATGGAGCCTGTATTCTGCTGACAGCTCTGGCAGCGAAGTAATGGGGAATGAGCATGTACATATACGTATCCGCATAACATACATATATTAAATTCTATTCCATCTTGTATCAATTGAAAAACAATCTGAATCATTACATTTTTCATGTGCAGTAGAACATAAAAGCCAACCTGGTTTTCTAGAGAAAAGCCATATCGTTTTAAGGTTCCAAATTGCTGGTAATTTAATACTGCATACGTCATCCTGCCTGTTAGCATTGTAATAAGAGTATTTGTGTCCCAGTTTATGCAAGTACATAGTTACCAGTGAGGTCAATGTCTGGAATTTGCAGGAAAGTAAATCAGTCAATTGTAAGACTTAATCCTGTTTTCAGATTATTTAATAGCAATTTCTAAGCACAGCCTGTAATTAAAAGAAAGCAGACAGCGGTGTCGGTGCTTCAGGTACGATAAGTGCTAGGCAAGCAGTCTATATTCTCCAGCCATGAATATTTTATGCCTTAAAACAGAGCCGTTTGGGCCTTCGCTGATGTAATGTGTAGATTACATTCTGATGAATACACAAAGGCTGAATGACCTTTAGAAAGAATCCCCAGGTCTTTGTGTCCTCGGGTTAAAGGCAGGGATGAAACCATAGTTTGTGAAGGGCTTGCAATTGCCCCTGTGCCCTGTAGCCTATGGGGGCATAAAAGGTCCATTTGAGCCATGTAAGTAGACCAATACTTTTGAAGTCCGATGATTGTTGGAGGCCCTCTTATTTTTGCATTAGCGCTCACATGCTTCAAGTTATGGCACAGACTGAAAGGGGTTGTAGAGGTGCGACCCAACACTAAAGCTCAGCCCTATTTTGGCTTTGACTTATGGGTCGTCCACTTCTATTTATGCTCCTTCTATCAATATGGAGTCACTTAATGCCAATGATTCCTGATGTACACGAACAGTCTGAACCCCATATTCTCCTCTTGTATTTATGAATATCTGTGACCATTTTCCCTACAAAATCCTGAATCCTGCTGGTGACTGATGATTAATTCAATGAGTACATGCAATGACGTATCAGTAATGCTGCTCTTTTTAAGCTACACCTGTAGACTATAGGCAATTTCCCAATCTTAACCTCTCATTTTAATACAGTACCATTGCAGATGATTGAATAACTTAGAGCTACGCGAGTATGGCAGCCAGTATGTGGCAACCGGATGTGGGCGTAATTCACTTCCTGATATCTTGGCCACCTCTTGCACTTACTAGGTTCTCACGACATCCGAATGTTGTGGCACAACGCATGCCATGATATTGCTTAAAGGGTTTGGCTTTAGGCTAAAAGTCTGAAGTCATTCTGTGACTGCAGACTTGGGAATTCTCAGAACACGCACACTGTGCGCAATGAGAATTTTCCAGTGCCATGACTGCCAGTATGTGATTTGCATACATGCGGTCACCTGCCGGCTAGACGATGCAGTTTAGTCAGAATGTGGCTGGAAGTGTGAACATCACATACTTGCAGTGACACGACCACCAGCTCCTTTAGTTGACACCAGAGAATCCCTGAAGTGCGCAAGTGCATGCGATGTAGAGATTCATGAGTCTGTAGTCACAAAGAATGACTGCAGATTTGTGGTCGAAGGCCAGACAAACCTTTCGAGGCAGTGACTAGGCCTCACATGGCATCATGACGTCACATGAGCCCAGTAAGCCACCATGAAGTCCAGGATGTAAGGTAGAGGAACCCCAGCACAGGAGTGAACACTATCCTGGTCCATCTGACGCGGAAGGCCGATTATTTCTAAGTATCATACTGGATGCATTGAAGTAGAATTTCATCACACAGTTTTATGTGATATTAGAATCTAATGATACCAGAATTGACAAGGAATTATACCTAAAACTTTATTCCCAAAGATTCACTGACATGTTGCAAAAGGCTAACACTGATAGTCTCTCTATAAGAAATATCCCCATACTCTTACATGGAAACCTTTCTAAAGAATAATGAATTATTTATCTGTGGATGACTGTCTTTTGCCAGTTATTGGAATACCATTTACAAAAAGCCATAAGAACATGACCTTAGGTAAGGCGAAAGGGAAAAGCCTCATCCATCAGTAGCTTCTCCTTGTGAGGAATCCATTTCTTGTATCAATACAACTGTTATTCTTTATACAGGACCTGCCCAGGTTTGATGTCTCAGGGGTTATGGACAGCAAAGACACTAGATGTGATCATAGGAAATCCAAAGCAGAGTAATGATTTTTTGGGGACAATTATAAGGGTCGGCCACTGTCTTTATTTTAACAAATGTGTTGTGGACATGACTTTGTGATACTTATTGCTATATGTATATAGATTACATAGTTAATAAAGGGAACCGGTCATGTAAAATAATACTACTAACCTGCAAACATGGGGCTAATCTTTAGGTTAATAGCTTTATGACATTGTGCGGTGCCGGCATTGAGAGCCCCGCTGCAGGGAGGAAATGAACTCTGGCATCATTCAGCTTGCAGTCATATAGATGGCACCGGCACGGTTTCAAAAGGACGGCAGCTGTGACCACACCCCAGGCACTGACTGACAGCCGGCTCAGCATTAGGGCTCAGCATTAGAACCCACTGTCAGACCCAGGGTTCCCAGGGTGCGGTTAAAGCCGATGCTGTCTATACACTGAGCGGAGAATGAAACCATGCCGCCGCCCTTATGACTGCAAGCTGAATGCTGCCAATGGGAATAAAGTTAATTTCCTCTCGGAAGTGGGGCTCTCAGTGCCAGCACTGCATGATGTGAGAATGCTGTTAACCTGCAGATCAACCCCCATATCAGAAAGATAATAGTGTTACTTTACCTGACAGATTCCCTTTAAAGGATCTCCGCCAGCATTTTTTAGTGAAGCCTACCTGACAGACTGAACAGCTCTCCTCTCCACAAGAAGGATGCCAGTTTAGGAGCATGGGACCAGACCTTCCAATCATCCTCCTCCAGTTGAAAAACACCTCAATTGGACAAGGCTCATGGCCAGGTCCGTTCTCATGCACTTCCTACAGCAGCCATTGTGTGGACAGGAGAGCCGTGCAGTCTGTGAGAACAGCAGCACTATCAAGTACAGGAGGAGACCTTGTAATACTGATTTAGCATATATACTCGAGTATAAGCTGAGTTTTTCAGCACTTTTTTTTGCTGAAAACTCCCCCCCTCGACTTATACACGAGTCATTGCCCCAGTTTATGGCGGGGGAAAAGCGGCAGGGCAGCGGGTCACAGGAGGCAGGAGCCAGCTGCTGCGGCTAACTCCTATGTCCGCTGCTAAGAGTAATGAATATTCACTGCACTGGCAGTGAATATTCATTTCTCTTATAACACGCACAGTGTCAGCCACCAGCTTCCAACAGCTGCCGGGTTATCACGGGTGCGTGCTACTTAAGACTTATGAATATTCACCTCTCTCCACTCCAATAGGCATGGAGTGGAGTGAATATTCTTTACCTAAATGAGCGGGGACACGTGATTGTCCGGGAGATGGAGCTGCGGGTACCGGAGCAAGATGCAGTAAGGGCGCACAGGGAAGGTAAGTAGGATATTATTTTTCTTTTTTAATGTTTTTTTCATGGCGGCCATGCATACAAGGATAGGGATGAGGAGCCATGCATGGAAGGGTAGGGATGAGGAGCCATGCATGCAAGGATAGGGATGAGGAACCATGCATACAAGGATAGGGATGAGAAGCCATGCATGCAAGGATAGGGGAAAATATGTGTAAGTGGGTTAAGAGCTGGCTCAGGGATTGGAAACAAAAGGTGGTTATTAATGGAGCACACTCGGACTGGGTCGTGGTTAGCAGTGGGGTACCACAGGTGTCAGTATTGGGCCCTCTTTTTAACATATTTATTAATGCCCTTGTAGGGGGCATACAGAGCAGAATTTCAATATTCACAGATGAGACTAAACTCTGCAGGGTAATCAATACAGAGGAGGACAATTTTATATTACAGGATGATTTATGTAAACTAGAAGCTTGGGCTGATAAATGGCAAATGAGCTTTAATGGGGATAAATGTAAGGTCATGCACTTGGGTAGAAGTAATAAGATGTATATCTATGCGCTTAATTCTAAAACTCTGGGCAAAACCGTCAATGAAAAAGACCTGGGTGTATGGGTGGATGACAAACTCATATTTAGGGGCCAGTGTCAGGCAGCTGCTGCAAAGGCAAATAAAATAATGGGATGCATTAAAAGAGGCATAGATGCTCATGAGGAGAACATAATTTTACCTATTTACAAGTCACTAGTTCGACCACACTTAGAATACTGTGCACAGTTCTGGTCTCCGGTGTATAAGAAAGACATAGTTGAACTGGAGCGGGTGCAGAGAAGAGCGACCAAGGTTATTAGAGGACTGGGGGGTCTGCAATACCAAGATAGGTTATTAAACTTGGGGCTATTTAGTTAGGAAAAACGAAGGCTAAGGGGTGATCTTATGTTAATGTATAAATATATGAGGGGACAGTACAAAGACCTTTTTGATGATCTTTTTAATCATAGATCTAAGACAGGGACAAGGGGGCATCCTCTGCGTCTGGAGGAAAGAAGGCTTAGGCATAATAACAGACGCGGATTCTTAACTGTAAGAGCAGTGAGACTATGGAACTCTCTGCCGTATGATGTTGTAATGAGTGATTCATTACTTAAATTTAAGAGGGGACTGGATGCCTTTCTGGAAAAGTATAATGTTACAGGTTATACTGTATATACTAGATTCTTTGATAGGGAGTTGATCCAGGGAACTAGTCTGATTGCCGTATGTGGAGTCGGGAAGGAATTTTTTTCACCAATGTGGAGCTTACTCTTTGCCACATGGGTTTTTTTGCCTTCCTCTGGATCAACATGTTAGGGCATGTTAGGTTAGGCTATGGGTTGAATTAGATGGACTTAAAGTCTTCCTTCAACCTTAATAATAACTATAGGGATAAGGAGCCATGCAGACAAAAATGGAGATAAGGAGCCATGCAGACAAGGATAGGAATAAGAAGCCATGCATGCAAGGATAGAATAAGAAGCCATGCAGACAAGGATGCGGTTAAGGAGCCATGCAGACAAGGATGGGGATGAGGAGCCATGCAGACAAGGATGGGGATGAGGAGCCATGCAGACAAGGTTGGGGATAAGGAGCCATGCAGACAAGGATTTGGATGAGGAGCCATGCAGACAAGGATGGGGATGAGGAACCATGCAGACAAAGATAGAGATGAGGGTACAATGTATATCCGGCTTATACTCGGGTCAGTGTATACACGACTATATATCGTATTAGTAAGTGACACAAAATCATGTCCCCAACACACTTGACAAAATATAGTTAAAGTGGTCAACCACTTTAAGAATTCTCAGAAAGGATAAAACAAAAGTGATCAATATCTCAATATCCTGAAAAGCCACGGCAATTCTAGCGGGAGACACTGCACTCTAAGCACTGCCCCCAACATATTAGACTAACGTCTGCTGTACCCTCCAATATCAATAGCCGAAAGTCTAATGAGCATGGGGCTCCGACTCTCACCCAACTGATGATGTCAGTAGAAATAAGGTTCCCGTGTGTCGGATTTTCTGATCTCATACTGCTGATTCTTTTGTTCACTAGAGATAAGACACTGCTAGAGATGCAATGACCTGATCTTGTCCACCACTACACTAAAAACACTATTGGCGTCTAATCACTGGTAAATTCAGAATCCATTTTCTTCATCCATTATCCTGTACAACATAGCACATAACCTTCACATAGTGGTGCTTGTGGATAGAGATGGCAGAAATGGAAAATTGAGATGTATTGACAACCCCAATGCACCAGACTGAAAGCTAGAAATATCACATAGACCACATACCATGACTGTCCTTTCATGCTCACATTAGGGATTGTGTCTTTCTCTCTTATTATTAATTATAATATAATAAATAATAAGGGAATCTGTCAGCAGGGTTTTGCTATTTAATCTGCAATTATCATAATGTAGAGCAAGAGAGCCTGATTCCAGAGATGTGTCACTTATTAGGCTGTGTGTCATAGTTTCAATACAATCAGTATTTTATAAGGAGTAGATTATCACTGTGTGACTTCATCTCATGTGCAGAGCGGTCAGGCTAATCTGTGTAACCCCACCCCCACCACTGATTGGTGGCTTACTGACAATGTACAGCGTAAACAGGAAGCTGACAATCAGTGGTGTGGGTGGGATTGAACATAGCCCAGAAGTCTTATGTTTGCTACATCTACATCACACAAGACAGGTATTCAATCAAAACTACACGAAGCATCCCCAGTAAGTGACACATCCCTGGAATCAAGCTCTTGTGCCCTATACTATGCTGCTATCTGATTATATGACAAAAACTTGCTGACAGATTCCCTTTAAGACTTACAATGTACCTCCCTTAATGTCATATTGAATGTTTGGAAGCACGAAGGCGGCACCACTACTTTAGTGTGATATTAACCGATCATAGTTGTGATCCTTCAGTCTGGACAATGGGACCATTAAACCCTTAGCTTTCGTAGCTCTAATACTGACTGTAGGGCATTCTTGTTCCGTGCACATAATATATTTACTGCCTACATGAACGTGAATGAGTTAATTGAATTTTTCATTGCCTCTCAATAGTGAAGCAACTGTTTACAGGCAAAAGAAATCCAAGATTTCCAGACATAAGCAGGATCAAATTCCTAAAATAGTTTCCAAGTCCACCCTGTGAAAGAGACTTGCACATTTCTCGTAGCCTATGTGTGTTGCCGTGTCTTCCCATAAGTATGTGGCGGTGCTTTGTGAAGGATTACTGGTCTTCTTCCTAGACACCCGTCTGTTAGATGTTCCGAGCAGGGACCGCTGAGGTTAGTTGTGATATGCTCGTAGGCTTGGATATAGCCTTGGAGTAATTAATCACTGAGAAGAATGTATTCTACTATCTAAACATCAAATAAAAGCTGTAACAGGAAAGTAGAGGTAGCAAGAAAGTGCATGGTATTAGGGAGCTGTTAAAGGGTTTGTCTTAAAGGGAACCTGTCATGTAAAATAATGCTATTAACCTGCATATATGGGTTTAATCTGCATGTTAAGAGGGTTCTAACATCGTGTAGCCACCGCACTGAGAGCCCCACTGCCAGGAGGAGATCAACTTAATTTCCCCTGGCAGCCTTGCTCTTTCCGTCGTGGGTGCTGGGTAGGCACAGCTTCAGTCACTGCTCTGTGTATAGAGAGCGGGGTCTGTAACTGCACCACCGGCACTGACTGACAGCCATCAATAATACTGAGTCTTAATGCTAAGCTGCTGTCAGTCAGTGCTGGGTGCGCAGTTCCAGCCTCCGCTCTCTATACACAGACTGGTGACTGAAACTGTGTCGGCACCACCTCTATGACAAAAAGAGAGAGTCTGGCAGGGGAAATAAAGTTAATTTCCTCCAGGCAGCGGGGCTCTCAGTGCCTGTGCCACATGGTGTCAGTACGCTATTAATCAGAAGATTAACTCCATATCTGCAGGTTAATAGCGTTATTATACATGGAAGGTTCCCTTTAATAAAAAGCACTTTCAATATGTTTTCATAGAGCGAATTAATATCATAGGAGCTTCCATACTCGGGACCCCCTCGGTTAGCTACAGAACAGGGCTAGTAACCAGGAGAATCCTCCATCCGGTGGTCACCGCCTGGCCATATCAGAAATTGCCAGCATTTTTCCTTGAACCTACCTAGGTAACACATGGTTGCCCCAGATCGACCAAACCAGAAGTCACTGTTGGCGGAGGACTCTCCACTCTGGGTTATAGAGTCAAAGGGAGTGTTCACCAAATGGCTGTTGAAACTAAACACAGGCGCTCGGTGCTCCTTTTCCATGGCAAAACCATTCTGCCCACCTACTTGTCTTCCATCTATCATCGTTCATCTCCAGTTACTTTAACCCCTTAGTGACCGAGCCAAATTTTTGAAATCTGACCAGTGTCACTTTATGTGGTAATAACTCTGCAACACTTCAACAAATCCCAGTGATTTTGAGATTGTTTTTTCGTGACACATTATACTTTATGATAATGGTAAATTTAGTTCAACATTTTTTGTGTTTATTTATAAAAAATATAAAAAATTTGAGAAAAATGTTAAAAAATTAGCAATTTTCTAAATTTGAATGATTATCCCTTTAATCCAGATAGTCATACAACAGCAAACCATTAATAAATAACATTTCCCACATGTCGGCTTTACATCAGCACCATTTGTAAAATGTTATTTTATTTTGTTAGCATTTTAGGAGGTTTAAAAATGTAGCAGCAATTTTTCATTTTTTCAAAGAAATTTACCACATTTATTTTTTTAGGGACTTATCCATGTTTAAAGTGACTTTAGGGGTCCCATATATTGGGAAACCCCCAAACGTGATACCATTTTAAAAACAGCACCCCTAAACATATTGAAAACTGCTGTCAGGTAGTTTATTAACCCTTCAGGTGCTTTACAGGAATTAATGCAAAATGGCATGACAGAAATGAAAATGTGTATTTTTACCACCTAAATGTTGCTAACTTCTAAACAGATTACTACAGCTGTCAGACTCTAAGGCCGCTATTTGGTCATGAATTGCCATCGCAAACATCAGGACAACAAAATCATGATCTGAGGACACCAATTGGGATAAAGAAGAAGCCCCCACACTCTGTAACCATTTATAATGATGTAGTCACTATTGACAGCAGCATCTAAGGGGTTAAACAGATTTAGAAGGCGCAGATACTGATCATGGCTGGTACAGCAAGTTGTCAGCTATAGTGTACAGCCGACAGATGCTGGATTGTCATCTGTATGGGGAGGCTATTCTCTTATATCTCAGGTCAGTTAAAAGACGTATTGGCGGTCATTGTCAGAGAGGGAAGGAATAGATGGAAAACTATAAGGTGGGTGCACTTTTTGACAATGATGATTATCCATTTAAACTCCTCTCCATAGCATGTGGACAATGATTGAACGGTTGGGGTGTCCCTTTATGTAGGGTAGGTATCAATGATCCACACGGTCAGTATTTGGTCAGTATTTTACATCAGTATTTGTAAGCCAAAACCAGGAGTGGGTGATAAATCCAGAAGTGGTGCATATGTTTCTATTATACTTTTCCTCCGATTGTTCCTCTCCTGGTTTTGGCTTACAAATATAGAGGTAAAATACTGACCAAATACTGACCGTGTGAACGTGGCCTAAGAGTTGTGCTCAGCAATACAGGAGAAGCCCTAGTACAACAGACAGAAAGGGATAATCTAAGTCAAGACGACTCCTTTAAAACTAATATTAGCATTATTGCAGTAGCGTCAGTTGCTATCCCAATGGACGTTACGATTTCCTAAGGACATGTGTATTGTTTCTTTAATTACAGTCTGATTAATATATAGTGAGCAGAAATCCAAAATTTGCATATATTCCTTAAAGGCACATTAAGTTATTAAATAGAAAAAAAGTAGCCTAGAAGCTAAGACACTGTGACATTTACGCATAAGAACATAATTAATTTCATCCAGCAAAGCTAGTAACCCATGTGATTTCAGATTACCCCTCTGCAGAAAGAAGATGGAAAGGAAAAAAAAACAAACAAACAACCCTCACCATTTAACTTCTGGCAAATCCTCAACATTCCATGTCACACATGCCAAGTGTATCAGACCTTCCAGTCAAGCAAGCGCTTACCTAATCATTTAAGCATGAAGCAAATGTCTTCCCTCTCGACTCTCCTGCTTTGTTTTATAAGTTCATTTCAAAACTCATAGCTCCGACAATGATGGCTGTCGTATTAACACTACATATATGTTTCCATAGTAGACTTGAGAATGCTGCATCGTAGGTCATTAAAGGTCATATTATTGCATCCCCATCTAATGCAGACACGCACTCTACATGTCGCCTATAATCAGTGCCTATTATTATTGCTTAAGTAGGCTTTTGCTATGAAATCTGACAGCACCATCATGTCGGGACAGAGACCATGATTCCAGTGATGTGTCACTTAGTTTACTGGGTGCAGCAGTTGTGATAGAATCGCAGCTGCAAATCTAGCAGAGCTCTGAATAACCCCGCCCACACCACTGATTAGCAGCTTACTGTCTACTTTATATATTGACAGAATGCGGCCTATCACTGGTGGGGGCGTGGTGGGACTAGGAGATACGTGACACCTAGTCCTGTAGTAATAATCTACTGTTGCTAATACACTGATTGTATTGAAACAGCCTAGTAAATAAGATCACAGGAATCAGGGTCTCTATCCCTATAGCAGGGTCCTTTCAGATTGAATAGAAAAAAACATCTGACGGATTACGTTTAAGTAGAAGGAATTATTTATCTTTGGGCTCTAGATTATTGTTGCCATCTATCTCTCGTGTTGCCTAACTTCTGAAATGGGGTGCAGTCTTCAGAGTCATCACTTTTCCTCCTTATTAATATGTATACAGAGTAGATGTTTCTTTTACTGATCCTAAGGTTCGTTCTCTGAAGTCCACTCATCTAGAAAGCAGCGTATGTAAAGATCTGTTCCAAATGTTTATGGTGCTCATAGCTTGTATATAGCACCGTTGGCACTTTCTCATTTTATAAGTGCAGAATGTTTAGGCACCTCCATGGTAACACATCTCGCCTCCCTCTCTGTGTAAAGAAAACCCGTCACCGGCTTCATGCATCTCGAGCTATGGGCCCCATAAAATCTGGACCATCTCCGTCATTACATAAGCTATGTATTACTGTGATATGCTGGAGCATTTCTGAGAACTCATAGCTTAAGAAATTAGCCAGGTAAGAAGAGCGATGTCTACAGAACAGCTTCCATAGGTTTCTCCATGCTCCATTTGGGTAAGCTTGTCAGTCAAGCCTAGCCTTGTGGGGAGCTGCTGGAGGGAGATGCTTACTGGACTCCTCTCCTTGATCCTGAATCGTTTTTTCCTGAAATACATTCTGCTGTACTGGGATTATGGCTTGGACCACAGTCTACTGCTGGCTACACAACTCTGTAGACTTCTCAGCTCTGACATGACACTCTTCCCTGCTTGTTACGGAAGTTAGGTGCGTGATGTGTAGCGTAGGCGTCCCCATACTCCTCATACACAATGGCTGACATCGATCATGCACATTCGGCAGACAGATATCTTTCCCAACTCCCCCATACACAGGAACACTCGGCTCAGCATTGCGCTCCTGTGCTCTCTAGGGGAGAGCCGCTGATTGACTCCTCCAGGAAGAAGTAAAGGATCGGCTGCGGAATATCAGCAGGTCTGATCCTTCTCTCTTCTGTTGTTTCTTCTCCTGGGAATAACAGTATTGTACTATGAAATAAGTGATGAAACAATGTAACACCTTAGGTTATTTAGTTTGGAAGAACGAAGGCTTAAGGTACCTTCACACTGAGCAACTTTACAACGAGAACGACAGCGATCCGTGACGTTGCAGCGTCCTGGATAGCGATCTCGTTGTGTTTGACACGCAGCACCGATCAGGATCCCGCTGTGACATCGCTGGTCGTAGCTAGAAGTCCGAACTTTATTTGGTCGTCAGGTCGGCGTGTATCGTCATGTTTGACAGCAAAAGCAACGATGCCTGCAATGTTTTAACATGGCGCTAACAACCGGCGAGGACGATAAGTACGTCACTGGATCGCTCCTGCATCGTTCTGGTGTTGCCGGTGTTTGACGTCTCCTAGCGACCTAAACAGCGACGCTGCAGCGATCAGCTCGTTGTCTATATCGCTGCAGCGTCGCTTAGTGTAACGGTACCTTTAGGGGTGATCTAATTATAATGTACAAATAGATCTTTCTAATGATCTTTTTACACTTAGGCCTGTGACAGGGACAAGGGGGCATCCTCTACATCTAGAAGAAAGAATGTTTAATCATAATTACAGACGCAGATTCTTTACTGTAAGAGCAGTGAGACTATGGAACTCTCTGCCGTATGATGTCGCAATGGTCGATTCGCTACTAAAATTCAAGAAGGGCCTGGATGACTTTCTTGAAAAATATAATATTGCAGGTCATGGGCTCTAGATTCTGTGATGGGGCATTGATCTAGGGAACTAGTCTGATTGCCGTATATAGAGTAAGAAAGGAATTTTCCCCTAATATGGAGCTATTAGTCTATGCCCCACGGGAATTTTGACTTCCGCTGGATCAGCATGTTAGGCTATAGGTTGAACTCGATGGACATTATTCTACCTTGAACCTTTAAAACTATGAAACTATAATAGCAAACAACAGAACTATAAATGCAGCTCTGGAGTACAGTCCATAATAAGTAACACCCGGTATTTACAAAGTTACTCAACTTTTTATTTCAATTATACTCATGTTTAATGTGAAAATGGTGTTCAAAGACTGACATATGCCTTAATAACCTCAGTGCTAGGCAATGCCATATGTTCCATCTTAGTGCCAGTTTGGCACCGAGCTCAGGACCGGAAGCAGCTTGGCAGAATTGAAGAAATTCCCTTCCCCACCTCAGCTGGGAACATTACTGGAAAATGGTTTGTTCTCCATGGCCTGCACTTAAAGGGAACCTGTCATGTCCATATTAGCATGTAACCTGTCCCCAGTGCGTTATTAGTGATGCAATGTGCCTCACTAACACGTTTTCGTTAAAAATGTGCAAAAAGCACTTTATATAGTTGTATCGTCCCTGCTCATTTAGTGATAGGGATGTGCTTTGTTTCATTCAGTCACAGTTGGCGCTGCTAAATACTAAACTATATATCACATTTGCCCAGGTGTCTGTTTATCCCTAGGTAAATAGGAAGTGATACAATTAGCGGATTAAAAATTAAATTTTATTAATATAACCATTAAAAAATTCATTTAAAATGGAGAAAAGAGGCAGGATTGAAAAGAGGGACAGAGACTTACATCTCCAGAAATTACTTTATCAATTTATATGGCAACAATATAAAATCCAATAAGAAACAGTAGTAGTTAGGAAGTTTGATTCAATAAAGTGCAAAAAAAAGTGTATAAAAATTTTAATATATGATATTCAATAGTGCTAGCACCTAAAATAACTATTGTATAATTAGTGAATCAGATAAGTAATTCATTAGAGAAGTCTAATCTCTGTGCATGAAATCAATGACAGCTAAACCTCACCTAGCATGATAGCATGGTACTGGTTGAATTGACCTAACAATAATTTTTTTTTTTCATTGGCGTTTGTCATGATTGCTCTGTTACTAATGATAGGATGGAGGTATCTACAGTAAAGTATGGGCAATCAAGCTATTTTATATACCTGAATAAGTGTATGAAGGTGAAACATAATGGAGTCTTGTCCCTCTGCCCCGACGCGCACATTTCGCCCAGCTTCTTTCTGGAGATAACTATTCCTGATATGCGAATTATTTAAGTAAGTCTCAGTCCCTCTTTTCAATCCTGCACCTAAATGAAATTTGTTATTGTTATATTAATAAAACTAAATTTTTAACCTGCTAATTGTAACACTTCCTACTTACCAAGGGATAAACAGACACCTGGGCAAATGTGATATATTGCACAGTGTATTGTGGAGCCACGCTTGCGCCGTGTTGATCGGGAGGAATGCGCATGCACTGTGATGAGCGGCTCCCCGCCCTTGCGCCATGACAAGCGGCTCTGGCAGCACAGTCAGTAAAGCTGGGTACTATACACAGCTTCAGTGCGCACATGCGGGGAGCCGCTTGTCACGGCACAATCGTGGCTCCACGATACACGGCGCAATCACATGATTTTTCAAAGTGGATTTGAGTGACATCAGCGCAACATCGGGAACATCATTCAAATTGCGTTGGTGGCGCCAACAGTGACTGAATGAAATGAAGACTAAATGAGCAGGAGGGATATAACTATATAAAGTGTGTTTTGCACATGATTAGACCGCCATTTTTAATGAACAAACATGTTAGTGGTGCACACTGCGCCACTAACAACGCATCGGGGAGAGTTTACATGCTACAAAGGACATGACAGCTTCCCTTTAATACCTAAGTGATGTCACTTTCTGCCATCAGCGCGTTGATTGCTTTATGACAATGATTAATTAAATAAGCAAAATGGCTGCCTTCCCTCAAGTAAAGCGCAGGTAACACTCTTTAATCCAGCAGTGTGAAAATGATCATCTCCAGCTCCAGATTTAATTAGCTAATGCATTTGAAACGCTTGCTAAATGAACCGCATGCATTGGAAGCATAGGTCATTGGATTACATTTTACATAAACTGCTTTGTAGCGGGAGCAGAAATAGAAATGCGGTCTGGAGGCTTAATAATAGATGCTATGCCTGGTTATACAAGGAAGCATGTTGATAGAACGCCAGTTGTTTTTTGTTTTTTTGCATGGGACTGATTGGCTAATGTTAATGGGAACTGCAATTTGGAGGCGTTTGGAGAAGGGAAAGTGTTTGCTTAGATTATATTCTCATATGAATGTTTAATAATGCCGTCGATCACATTGCTTGTTGGTGATAAGCCCATGACAGTTAAGGGTTTGACGAGGCTTAAAATCAAGACGAGCTTGATGACCTAATTTATTTTTTTCCTCTCTCCAGTTATCAAGCTTACTCACTCTCCTTTCCCCAGAGGAAACCTATTTAAATGCACAGTTCAGCTACCTTTTAAACTGGAAGATTAATTGGATTTTATGTTTCACAGACAGGAAAAATGGATCAGACGGTATGCCAGGTCCTCTGCTCTGTGTCACATATGTGCAGGCGTCATCGTTTCTTCCCTTTTTTTTTTATTTTTCTGTTTATCGCTGTAAAGCCGTGTTATTAAAATATACAATCATGTTCTTTCACTCCCCATATCACTGCTACATACACGTACACCCCCATTGCCCGTCCTATGTGCCTGCATACGGCAGATACAGCCATCTTCCAGGCTATTTCTCTGTTCTGTCTGTCCCCTGGAGAGCTGAAGGGGTGTATCTATTGGGAGTGATAAAATAGCGGGCTATGCTAAACGGGAGGGCTCAAAGGGCCAATCTGCCACAAAGTGGTGAATGGTGGATGGAGCTTGGAGCTTCTAGATAACTCTAGATTTGGACGAAATCGTCAACTTTTTCAACTGGTATACTGGGAGTCGGAGACCAATACTTTTGTGGCAGTATAAGCCATATCCCTTTTGGAAATCATGCTCTTCATGCCCATCCCTCACCATACCCTTTTTCAGCCCCCTCTGAATGTGTGGTTGGACACCAATACAGGAGAACCATAGAATCGCTGGATTCTTGAGATTTTGGGCAGTTTTCTTAGGATCCTGTAAATTTCTTTACTCTTACAAGAAGTATCTTTTTTATGGGAGTCTCCAAAAAGTTCCAGGAAAGTTGACAAGTATGCATTTGGGTCATAAGGCTCCTAAGGAAGGCAGAGTTTACTGGAGCATAGAACAGTGGCAGGCTATATTTCTATTCGCAACGTGACCCAAAAAAAGTTCAAATATGAAACTTTGTATTTCTTGACATAAGCAACTTCCCTGGAATTTATTTTCTATATAGAGTCGTACAATACACTCCTCATGATTGACATTGCAACACCAAGAAAGAAAAGTCATGGAAATATGGAAATCACAGGATGGATAGACAGGTCAATGATATACAAATGATGAAAAAATGGAAATAAAATTTTCAAAACATCTCAATTTTTTCAATATTGAGTATGATCACCACATGCTGAAATCCCCACATTTACAAATCATGGCTGCTATCAGTGAGGTCATTAATGGTTGTGTGAGGAATGTTCCGCCATGCCGAATTCACTTGGACAAATCATCAAGATCTGCTGCTGGTAGCTCCTTTTGCATTAGTAACCACTGTGTTCAATTTGAGATCAGTCCGACAACATTGCAGGCCATGTTAATACGTTTAGGTCAAGCAGATTGCTCACAGTAGTACCAGCAACATGCAGCCTGGTGTTGACCTGTTGAAAAACGTCTCTTGAGACACTTTGGGGAAATGGCTGTACCACTAGTTCCAGAACCAAGTCAACTTCATGCTGTGCTGTTAGTACATCTAGAATGAAGACTAGAGTGGTACGGCTACCATATATTATGCCACCCCACACCATAATCCCAAGAATAGGATCGATGTGACGTCCCCCTTATTAAGGCCATGCATGTATAGTCATATATACACATGACTCATTGGGTTTCTAATGGAGGTCCTCTTTAAAGCATATTTTCTCATCATGACAACCCTCTTTGCAATGGAGCCCATCTACCGGTCACGTGATTACCAAGGATCAGTCAACATGCAGCAGTTATGACTGCCTGTTATTACCAGGGAAAGCTGTGACCAGCCATAGAGATGTATTATATCATCTGGATGACCATCGGAGTGATGTTACTGTTGCTAATTGGGCACCACCCTCATTATCGCCCCTATACCGTTACAGGACAGATGGAAGAGGTTGTCTTAGTGCTATAACCCGTTTAGTTCTCTAATCTCAGTCTTATTTGCTGAGAATCTCAAACTTCGAGAAATGAATTAATTTCTACCATCTCTATATATTAATGACGTATTTCTTAAGGATAAATATTAGCCTGGATGCCACCATCACACATGTTCTTGCTCGGTCTTATTTAATACAATGCTGCTTTTAAAGGTCTTTTATCTGAGCCTGTAAAAATCAATTGCTCCTGACAACCTAGATAGAAGTCAGCAAGGTCCCGCCGAAATGAAGCTCAAACCCCCATTAACCACTATAAACCAGAGACATTTGTAAGCAGAATATTCCGCGTGCCAGATTGCAATGCAGATTACAGTCAGGAAACCTGTGTGAGCCCCTCCATAATCAGACCACCCACTTTTTTTTGCAATCTTACATATGCACATACATACTTGTGCAAGAACTTGCTTTATTATGGGGGCAGCTGGTAGTTTTTGTGCATTGAGTGCAGGTATTGTTGTGCTTGATAGAATACAGAGGACCCCGGAGCATATGTTAATGTGGAAGGGGGTCCTGTTCCCTGACCCATAGCTAATAGCTAAGCAATCATATGAAACTACAGAAGATTCCAAAGCTAAAACTTGAAATGCCTCAGCTATCTACAAATAAACACCATTAATTGCTCTTGCCTAAATACTTCGGCTCCTCATTAATGTGTCTCTGCCTGCAGTTTCCCCCCCAAAACCTAAGAATCTGAAAGGGTGAAAGGAATTTGAAATAAGTAAGCAGATTTACAGGAAGACATAAAGAATTGTCAGATGTGAGAAGCTTCAGTTTATGTGCATGTCCCAAATGACCTTGCTCCAAGGATATAAAGAGACTGATGAAATGAGTCTACAGATGGCGAGTGATCTCAACTCTGCAATAATGAAATGACACAAGGAGAAAAAATGGGCCAGATACAGTTTGTAAATACAACGAGGACAAGGGACTTCCGGCTTCTCGACACTTCTCCACCAGTTATTTAAATGGAGAAACAAGTCAGCAGGTCCAGAGGGACACGATGGGTTTTACACTGGTCTTACCGGGCTTATCGTTCATGGGCAGATTACGGAAGGATTCATAACACATCTGAGAAACGAGTAATCAAGTATGTAACATTGTAACAGGCAAGTAGTGCCGTCTAATCCCCTGTACAATGGTTCACTTTAAACCCGAAAACTTAAATGATTTCATGTGATATACCACCACAAAGCAAGAATTTGTGAAGTGTAAAGGAAATGATTCATGGTTTTCTAATCATTTTACAAATATAAATCTGAAAACCATGCTTTTCATTTATAATCAGCCCACCTGACTCTATTGTGTAGGGCCACCTTTCACTACAATTATTGCCGCAAGTCTTTTGGGGTATTAAGTCTCTACCATCTTTGTACCATTTTTCTTTGCACACTTGCTCTAATTCAGTGATATTGGATGGAGGCGTCTGTGAACAGCAATTTTCAAGTTTTGCCATTGATTCTCACTGGAATTTAGGTGTGAACTGTGACTGGGCAATTCCGACATATGAATATGCTTTGATCTAAACCATCCATCTTCCCAACTCTGACCAGCTTCCTTGTCCTTGCTAAATAAAAGCATTCCCACAGCATGATGCTGCCACCACTATGTTTGACAGTGAGGACGGTGTTTTCAGGGTGATGTGCAGTGTTAGTTTTCCACCACACACAGCATTTTGCATTTAGCCCCAAAAATATCTACTTTGGTCTCTTCTGGCCAAAGAACCTTCTTACACATGCTCGCTGTGTCCGCCTACATGGCTTTTTGCAAACTGCAAACAGGACTTCTCATAGCTTTCTTTCAAAAATGTCTTTCTACTCTCCACTCTTCCATAATGGCCAGATTTGTGGTGTGCACAGCTAATAGTTGTCCGGTGGACAGATTCTCTCACCTGAGCTATCTATCTCTGCAGATCCTCCAGAGTGACCATCGGTCTCTTGGCTGCTTCTCTAATTTGTGTTTTCCTTGCTTGAGATGTCGCCATGTCTTGGTAGGTTTTCAGTTGTGCCATACTCCTTCCATTTTTGGATGATGGATTGAACAGTTCTCCTTGAGATGTTTAGAGCTTGGGCTATTTATTTTACTATCTAACCCTGCTTTACTCTTCTCTACAACTTTATCCCTGACCTACCTGTTTTGTTCCTTGATTTTCATGGTGCTGCTTAATGTGAATGGGGTTATAAATTGCCATTTTCTGTATTATTATATCATTTTATTTGTTAAAATTTAGTAAGAAAGTAATATTACTCGTATTATTATTATTATTATTATAATTATTATTTCTCTAGTCCTTCTCTCCAGGTAGCACAGGATTCAGTCATCCGCCCTGAAAAACCTTTTGCTGCTGTAGTTTGTCCTGGCTATGACATCCTGGACCTTAATCACGACCCCATGACCACTGTGTTCAATTCAATGCATTTCCATAGACCATTTCACTGCAAATGCAACCATTGTAAATTGTGTTACCTAAGTATTTTTCTAACCCTGACCTTATTAGTATCTATGTTATACTTCACTGCCCAACAGGATTTGTAATCTTGTGAAATCCCATTTTTCTCATGCATTTTACTTCCCGGTCTATGTACCATCCATATTAGTAAAATGAGGGTAGTCGAAAGCGCCTTAGTAAAATAAGATGGATAGCGCCTACCGATTCCAAACAAGAAAGTATTTTTGCATTGTTTGCAAATTATCTCTGCTCCCTTCTCTCTATTCTACAAATCTCCGCTCTCACCATGGTAAGATAGACAGTTTTTATAGAGATCTTCCAGCATGGAAAGCTGCCCATACATTCAGCAATTCATTGTTTCAGATCAGGCCGGTATAAATCACTGCACTCCAGAGCCTGAAATGACAGGCAATTCATCCAAGAGCTGATCAAGGAAAACAGATGCAGTCTGAAAGTGAACGCGGCTGTCAGGTGACCTCATAGCGAGGGTCTTCATGGGAAATGGTGGGGAAATTTACTATGGGTAAAAGTGACAGTGAAAAAATATTTGACAACATTATTAGAAACCGGAGCTAAATAAGACTATACCGCAATCTAACCTATTCCCGATTTAACGCTTCCGGCTTTATATTCAGTTGACTGTTATATGTTTATAGTAAAGTTTCATCTGTTCTGACTTATTCTAGTCATTTGCCATGTTAGACTAATGGCTTGGATAGTACATTGGGTCCTAGTCACAAAAACAGGATGACACTCAATACTCTTATGAAAAGCAGCATACATAGACAAGAGTGGACCCACCATTGTATTCGAGTGCACCTCTCAAAGCTCCTTTGTGAGTCCGGGTCCAACATCCAGCAAACCTGGACAAGCATTGGCGTTCCTAGTGCCGGAGAGGCGCACTCGGCCCAGGTTTCCATTGGTGACATCCGCCATACATACAGCATGGAATGGATGCCGGCCTTGTTATACAGCCGGCATCTGATTCTAACTGCTGCACACAAAGCCATCTCCGATCGCAACAGATTAATCTCCTAGATTGTCAATTGTGAAAACAACATTTAAGAGATTGGAATTGAGAACCAGCCAGCTTTAAACCAACAGCAGAATTGAGGGGTACTGATGATATTATTATGGCAGCCTCGGGCCCCGTGCCTACAGTATTTGTAAACTTGTGAAGCTCAGGCTTAGTCTGGGCTTCCTAGAAGATGGGTAATTTTTAGTGATGAGCGAATTTACTCGTTACTCGAGATTTCCCGAGCACGCTCGGGTGTCCTCCGAGTATTTTTTAGTGCTCGGAGATTTCGTTTTCTTCACCGCAGCTGATTGATTTACAGCTACTAGCCTGCTTGATTACATGTGGGGATTCCCTAGCAACCAGGCAACCCCCACATGTACTTATACTGGCTAATAGCTGTAAATCATTCAGCTGAGGCGATGAAAACTAAATCTCCGAGCAGTAAAAAATATTCAGAGGACCCCCGAACGTGCTTGGGAAATCTCGAGTAACGAGTATATTCGCTCATCCCAAGTAATTTTACAATACATTGCATTATTATAAAATCACTATGTAATGTGTAATTAATGAAATGATCGCAGTTTCAAGGCCCCTAGTCGGACTACTCTAAAATGTAAAAAAAAAATTAAAATAAAATAAATACATTTACAAAAGCTAATATCACCCCCAATTTTTCAGAATATAAGTAAAGCTTAAAAAATGACATATCTTGTATTTCCATATGTGTAACTGTCCAAACTATTAAAATATCATAAAAGTTCTCTATGAAGTGAAGGATGCATTAAAAAAAAATGTCAGGATTACTGGTTTTTGGTCAGTCTGATTAAAAAAAAAAAAAAAAAATAGAATAAAAAGAGATCATAAAGTTGAATGGACCCCAAATTGGTAATAATAAAACTATAGCATATACAGTACCTTGCGAAAGTATTCTGCCCCCTGGAACTTTTCAACTTTTCAGGATCGGAGGTTGCGTGTAGGTAGGTATCGGGAGACCATGTCACAGATGTATAGAGGAGTTGTGGATAGCTTTGTATGTCATTGTGAGGGTTTTGAACTGGAGTCTCTGGGCGATAGGAAGCCAGTGAAGGGCTTGACATAGGGGAGAGGCTGGGGAATAGCGGAGGGACAGGTGGATTAGTCGGGCAGCAGAGTGTAGGATGGATTGGAGGAGTGCCAGAGTGCTAGAGGGGAGTCCAGAGAGTAGGAGGGCGTCCGCACAGGCGCAGTCAGCTGAACTGCATATGAGGACGGACGGGCAGCGCTCACTGCGTCTGCCCAAGGCAGGAGAAAAGAGCGCATGCGCCGGATCATTTCAAAACAGTGGTGAGGAGGCGGCGCCCGGCGCCAAGAAGATTTGAGTGACGGCTGTGAGGCGTCTGCATCAGGGGGGAAAGGCCTGCCTCCAGGACTGAAGAAAAGGTATTTAGGACAAATTACAAAATTGATTATTTCGGCAGTTACAGCACCCAGAACTAAAAGAGCCACCTTGTCAGAATGCAGCATTACTGCTGCACAAGATGGCTCTTTTAGTTAAAAACGCCGGGGGGGGAGGGGGGGTGACGGGTCCCCTTTTAAATAACCAATACATTTTGTTCAATATCACAATTGTGTTCCACTTGTTGTTGATTCCTCACCAAAAATTTACATTTGGTATCTTTATGTTTGAAGCATGATATGTGAGAAAAGCTTGAAAAGTTCCAGGGGGCCGAATACTTTTGCAAGGCACTGTATTGTGAAAAAAAATAAAAACCCTCTTTCATCCCCATTGACTGAAAAATAAGTTATGGCTATAGGAAGGTGAAAAGAAAAACTTGAAAAGAAAGAGCGGCTCACTGGTATTCTGTCACCAAAGGGCTCAGACAAACCTGGAGCCGGCCCATGACTCCAATCAATGTGCTGAAGACATTATTGCCATTGGCGTATCTTCATGCTCATAGGTCCCAATACAAAAGCACCAGAGGGGCCCACAATTATTGCAACTCATTAATATTATTGTTTTTTTTTATATAGGCCAATGGGACTTTTTGGGCCACTTAGTCTCCATGGCCCGGGGGTGATTGCAACAACTGCCCCTACTATAGTTACCTCTCTGGTTTTTGCTATATCCATGGGTTTAGATTCTTGCTTACTTAGCTTCTCTACACTTTGTTTCATCCCTTCCATCTTCTTATACCACTCACCTCAGAGGTTTCATTAACAGTCAGGTTGGTCCATTTGAGCTCCATGGCATCTGCCATGCCCACCACCCTGCTCGTGTGCATTGACCCTGGTATTCCAATGGGGGGGAAAAAAGCTATTTTTTTCATAAAACTTCTCCAGCATCAACTTAGATTTGGGTTCTCAGCAGAGGATTCTGCTAAATTGCAATGTGATAAATGGGAAACCTATCAGAATTTGCAAAAAGCCCTTTGTCCACATGTATTACAATGGAATAAGTCAGTGGAGCACATACTCTGCTGGAGATAACCTTCATTCCTAGATCTCCTCTCACATTGACTGGTACAATGATCTTTTCGGCTACACCCTGTTAAAAATCTTCTTGCCGGTTCAAGCCAAGTTGAATGACTTTTCTTCACAGGAACCTTCATATTAGCTGCTCTATTCATTGTTACCAAGATGTAATGGAGGAATAAAATGTTTTACAGAGGACACACTAAATCAACTAGTGTAGGAGGCAGAGCTGCCTCACATCACAGACTCGGGCTGTACAAGGTCATGGAGGCTAGATAGCAAATGTTCAGACAAGATACTATGAAGCCTTTATTTCATTCAGTGATGAATTAAGTAATTGAGTTGGTGGCTTCTACTTCTAGGGCTTTAAAATGTGCAGTTTCCCTGTGAAAATGTTCTAATTTTCACCTGATCTGAGAAATGTCGGTGACAAATCACTTGTGTGCAGTGTGTATAGCCTTGTGTTCTCTACTCTGATAATTATACAGAAAGGGGCCATAGAGATCTATACTGAGGCATTCCTCCAACCCATCCAAGACCAGGAACAATCATAATGTTGTTTATTATAATAATTATTTATATATAATTATTACTATTCCTATAGATAGAATATTATTGTATATTACAGCCATATATGTAATTATATACACTGCTCAAAAAATAAAGGGAACACTTAAACAACAGAATATAACTCCAAGTAAATCAAACTTCTGTGAAATCAAACTGTCCACTTAGGAAGCAGCACTGTTTGACAATCAATTTCACATGCTGTTGTGTAAATGGAATAGACAACAGATGGAAATTATTGGCAATTATCAAGACACACTCAATAAAGGAGTGGTTCTGCAGGTGGGGACCAGAGACCACTTCTCAGTACCAATACTTTCCGGCTGATGTTTTGGTTACTTTTGAATGTTGGTTGTGCATTCACACTCATGGTAGCATGAGACGGACTCTACAACCCACACAAGTGGCTCAGGTAGTGCAGCTCATCCAGGATGGCACATCAATGGGAGATGTGGCAAGAAGGTTTGCTGTGTCTGTCAGTTTAGTGTCCAGAGGCTGGAGGCACTACCAGGAGACAAGCCAGTACACCAGGAGACGTGGAGGAGGCTGTAGAAGGGCAACAACCCAGCAGCAGGACCGCTACCTCAGCCTTTGTGCAAGGAGGAACAGGAGGAGCACTGCCAGAGCCCTGCAAAATGACCTCCAGCAGGTCACAAATGTGCATGTGTGTGCACAAACGGTTAGAAACTGACTTCATGAGGATTGTCTGAGTGCCCGACGTCCACAGATGGGGGTTGTGCTCACAGCCCAACACCATGCAGGATGATTGGCATTTGCCACAGAACACCAGGATTGTGAAATTCACCACTGGCGCCCTGTGCTCTTCACAGATGAAAGCAGGTTCACACTGAGCACATGTGACAGACGTGACAGAGTCTGGAGATGCCATGGAGAGTGATCTGCTGCCTGCAACATCCTTCAGTATGACTGATTTGGCAGTGGGTCAGTAATGGTGTGGGGTGGCATTTCTTTGAAGGGCCACACAGCCCTCCATGTGCTCGCCAGAGGTAGCCTCACTGCCATTAGGTACCGAGATGAGATCCTCAGACCCCTTGTAAGACCATATGCTGGTGCAGTTGGCCCTGATTTCCTCCTAATGCAGGACAATGCCAGACCTCATGTGGCTGGAGTGTGTCAGCAGTTCCTGCAAGAAGAAGGCATTGAAGCTATGGACTGGCCCGCCTGTTCCCCAGACTTGAATTTTGTACCTGTAACCACCCCCATAAGTGTGAGGTGTGTGTGGTTAGTCAGTCCCGCCCAGCTCTCCAACTAACTCTGTATCCCCCTTATAACAAAACAAACACTTGTGGAACTACAAGTCCCAGAACAACAACATTTTGGGCTTACAGCGCAGAGGACAACCTCTGTCTCTCGACACATACCGGCCATTCACAATGGCACCAGACACTGTATCACAATATATATATATATATATATATATATATACACAGTGGGTACGGAAAGTATTCAGACCCTGTTAGGTGTCGAGTTCCCACCTCTGCACAGGGGGAATCTCGAACCATCTCCGCTGCGGTCTCCCATTCTTCTCTGGCCACAGTGGAGTCTGCTCAGTGGAGACGTTGATACCAGCGTCTAGCTCAGGCTGATACTAGACGACGGGTTACCACTGGCCTTCCAGGTTCTGCTTTTGTAGCCAGCAATGATCAGCAGAGAGCAGGTCTTTCTGGGACTAAGTCTTGCTTTTCCCATACTGAGCATGCCCACAAGACGACCTCCCATTGGAGGTCGGGGGTCACATGCTCAGGTCCTGTTGCGGCTCCTATTGGTCCATCTGGAAGGTCTTGTAGCACTGCTGGTATAAAAGGTTTGTATGACCGCTCAGCCATGCGCCAGTGTACTCTTGAAATTGTGTGTGTGTTGATGTGTGAAAGTCATTCATTAATTATCCCTTCCCTTGTGTATGACTGCTCGCATAAGGAAGATGTCTGCTATCTAGCGCCCGGCTGAGCTATCAGCAATAAACACACGATACAGCGTGCGGCGCCATGCGCTATTAGAGCGCTTTCCTAACCCAAGTCTGGGTAGTTAGTGGCGTCCGCCAGAGCTGCACAGCACGCACTCTTGTGCATTTAAGTTATATTTTCTGTTACTTTGACCCCCCAGTTGCGGTGTCGAGCGCAAAAGCTCTAGACGAACTCTAATCCTGAGTCTTGGGATGTAGTTATGAGACTCCTTGCTTGCGCTCTTTGTGCGGTACTGTGGCCCTGTGACGCCACAGGGTTCGCTTCCTTCACACAGGGTGAGGTTAACCCGTGTGTGTATCCACAGTGTACCGCCATATAGACCGTCATTAGTCAGCAGCAGGTTCCATCTTTGCACGGTGGACCCCGAGCTGCGAACGCACCTTCTACCATCTCTCTAGTTATTTGGTGCGTTCCGCTAGCCCTAACAGACCCTTTAAATTTGTCTCTCTTTGTTTCATTACAGCCATTTTGGTAAATTAAAAAAAAGTTCATTTTTTCCCATTAATGTACACTCTGCACCCCATCTTGACTGGAAAAAAACAAGTGCAGTAATTTTTGCAAATTTATTAAAAAAGAAAAACTGAAATATTGAATACCGTATATACTCGTGTATAAGCCGAGTTTTTCAGTGCATTTTTTTGTGCTGAAATTGCCCCCCTTGGCTTATACACGAGTCACGGTCCAGAAAGCCGGTGGGGAGGGGGAGCGGCGTGGAGTGCATATTCATTACCTTAATGAGCGGAACCACGTGATCTCTCGGCAGAAAGAGCTGCAGGCAAGGACGGCTGGAACGGGATGCAGTGGCAGCACCCAGGGCACGCAGGTAGGTATAGAATGTTTTGTTTTTTTTTAAATAGGAAATATGCAAACAGGGATAGGGGATAAGGAGGCATGCATACAATGACAGGGACAGGGGTGGGAGGCATGCATACAGGGACAGGGGAGGCATGCATACAATGACAGGGACAGGAGAGGCATGTATACAGGGACAGAGATAGGGGAGGCATGCAGACAGGGACAGGGGAGGCATGCAGACAGGGACCGGGAGGCGTGCATATAAGGACAGGAAACAGGGAGCCATGCATTCAATGACAGGGACAGGAGAGGCATGCATACAGGGACAGGGAAAGGGGAGGCATGCATTCAATGACAGGGACAGGAGAGGCATGCAGACAGGGACAGGGAGGCATGCTTATAAGGACAGGGGCAGGGGAGCCATGCATACAGTGATGGGGAGGCATGAATAGAATGACAGGGACGGGGGTGCCATGCATATCAGGACAGGGATGAGGGGACAATGCCCGGTTTATAATTATGTAATTATAATTTATAATTATACATAATTACTTATATGTTGTCATCCACTATAGACATTTCTATATTGATGAGAAATTTGTGAGGATGGTGCTTTCCGGACAGCCCCTTAATATTGGTAGGAATAGCTGAACAACAAGGTGCCCACATACTCATCCTGCACATGGATTTTCTGCTGTTGATGCCTATTTTATAGTACTGTAGTATTGTATGTGAACCTTTGTGACAAAGGTATTCAATAGAGCTGTTCACACTAGCAATTTTCATGTGCAAATACCTCAAATAAAATTTGCATTTATTGGACTAACTATAGGACCCCTTAAAATGATGAAAATTTGAACTAATGTTTTTAATTAGAGGATCTGTTCACTAATAGCTTACAATAGTTAATCTCGAAATCATTGGTAGGACTAAATGCAGGTTACAGGGCTGCACGGATAATGTTTTTCTGGAAGCCAAGCTAGTTGCTCTCAGCTTAATGATCCCACAAAGGACCTTCCTCATTTATGCAGCAGTTTGTGTCTGTATCAAAGAGATCTATTTATGCCCTCAATAGCCCAGTAATAGGGGTTGAATTCAATGGTAGAAAGACTGCGAGTCTCGTTTATAAGCCAGTTAATGTGCTGACTATATGTGTTATTTGGCTACAGAGACCAATGTAATATTTGGAAACTCTGCATGTCAATGCAAACTGTCATAATTATGGACATCATTGTCTTCATTTTTGCAAGCAGCCTATGCTAAGTATGGCTATTTTATGAGACCTTTATACAAAGTGACATTTCCAAGTAATGTAAGCAGAGCTGAGCTGGCCCACAAGAGGCTCCTCTAGGAAGCCTAGGTTCAGACATGATAATGGGACCCAACGAAGAAAATGATATCCAGTAGTGGGCGGCCTTAATTGAGATAAGTTACTGCTGGGTCACTTTTTAGATGTTATTGATAAATGATACATGCTTTTAACTTCGATAGATAAAATGTGTACTCAAGATCTTTACATATCTTCAATGATGGGTACCACCACTAAGGATAGATAAAATGTGTACTCAAGATCGTTACATATCTCCAATGATGGGTACCACCACTAAGGATAGATAAAATGTGT